>NC_046368.1:35530249-35810078 GCF_011125445.2 Fundulus heteroclitus
ACTCTGTGGTAGCCTCAGCCCTCCTCTATGCTGTTGTCTGCTGGGCCCCTGGCTGCGCAGAGAGGGACAGAAAGAGGCTGAACAAGCTGGTGAGGAAGGCCACTTCTGTCCTGGGCTGCTCTCTGGACTCTGTGGAGAAAGTAGCGGAGAGGAGGGTGTTGTCCAAGCTCACATCCATCATGGACAACACCTTCCACCCCCTGCACCAGACTGTAAAGGAACTGAGCAACTCCTTTAGTGACAGACTTAGACATCCTGACTGTAAAAAGGAGCGTTACCGCAGGTCATTCATCCCTGCTGCTATTAGATTATACAGTGCTGCACTATAACTGTGACCATAACTAGAACTAGAACTGTAATAACCAACGTGCAATAACTAATGTGCAATTCTATTTAATACACTGTGCAATAATCCTGAAAGAAGTGACTTCTGCTGCTATTACCACCTGAATATATGTCAATACACATGTATATAAGTCACCGTGAATGTACATAAGACATCCTCTGCCTTATTTCTATTTTGTATTTTTATTCTTATTTTTCTTATCTACTTCTTTTTTGTATCCACTGTATTAACGAGGACACACTGTATATAACCGATGCACCTTGTCCTACTTTGGCACCTTCTTCTGATTATTGATTACTGAGCCGATGTGACATGTGAATTTCTCCAATGTGAGATCAGTAAAGCCTATCTTATGTTATCTTATCTTATCTTAAGAAATTACCCTATGTAATATATATGCCCCCCTTCCTTGTAAGGCAAGGCAAGGCAAATTTATTTGTGTAGCACAATTCAGTACAGAGACAATGCAAAGTGCTTTACATGATTAAAATATAGGAAAATAAAACAGAATAAAAGCAAGTAGGAATAAAATGTAGAAACAAAATAGAACAGTAAAAACAGTTGGACTAAAAAGTTGAACTAAAGATGTTTCAGTAAAACTGTTTAACTAGAGCAGTTGAAGGCAATCCTAAACAAATGTGTTTTTAATCTTGATTTAAAGGAACTCAGGCTTTCTGCACTTTTACAGTTTTCTGGAAGTTTGTTCCAGATCAGTGGAGCATAGTACCTAAATGCTGCTTCGTCGTGTTTAGTTTTAGTTCTAGGTATGCAGAGAAGGCTGGAGCCAGAAAACCTGAGTGGTCTGGAGGGTTGATATACTGATAACAAGTCTGTGATGTATTTAGGTGCTATGCCATTCAGGGATTTATAGACTAATAGGAGGATTTTAAAGTCTATTCTCAGAGATACAGGGAGCCAGTGTAAGGACTTTAGAACTGGGGTGATGTGCTCTACTTTCTTAGTCTTAGTGAGGACACGGGCAGCAGTGTTCTGGATCAGCTGCAGCTGCCTGATCCACTTTTTAGGCAGACCTGTGAAAACACCATTGCAGTAATCAATTTGACTAAAAATAAACGCGTGGATTAGTTTTTCCAGATCCTGCTGAGACATTAGTCCTTTAATCCTGTAGTAGTATAGATTTCTTTAAGGAGGTATTTAGTCTAGTGGCCACAGAAGCAAGTGGCACATGTGTAAGTGCAGCCGGTTTTAATGTACTCCTAAACCCAAAAATGGATACAACTCGCAGAGAGAGAAGAAGGACTCACCTAGAAAGGCAATTCAAAAAAATCCTACAAGAATTGGTACTCATAGATATATGCAGATATTTCCATAAACATGACTGTGAATTTACTTTTTACTCCACTAGACACAGCATACATACTAGAATGGATTTTTTTTATGTTCAGTAGGGACCTTCACAGACTAAACGGTTGTTTATTAGGACAAAGAAACATTTCTGACCACTCTAAAATGTTTAAATGTGAAAATTAACTTCTTTAGAAATCCTAAAAACACTTTGTGGAGACTCAACACAAGTTTACTACATAGTGCTGCATTCAAAACGGAAATGAAAGAGGAAGTTAAAAATTACTTAGAATTTAATGATAATGGAACAGTTAGCCCTACAATTCTGTGGGATGCGGCTAAAGCATATATTAGGGGTAAAATAATTGCAAAATGTGCTAACTTGAAGAAGATAAGGGAGAAAAAACTAACAGATTTTCAGGAAAACTTAAAAAGATTGGAACAGCTGCATTTGATTAACAAAAAACCCACCCTACTAAAACAAATGAGGCCTATTAAGCAGGAGATTCACAAAATTTTAAGTGAGGAAATACATTTTTTTTAAATATATGAGGCAAAGGTATTATGAGGCAGGTCCCAAAGCTGCTAAAGTGCTTTCATGGAGGCTTAGGAAACAACAGGTGGAAAACACAATCTATAAAGTCCGGAACCCAAAAACTAACATAATAACTAATAAACTTGAAGAAATTCAGAGATCTTTTGAAGGGTACTATGCAGCTCTGTATAAACAGCCGGACAAAATGAATAATCAAATACTTCAAACATTTCTTAACTCCTTGGATCTTCCATCCCTAGGAAAAAAACAAAATGACAAGTTAATGGCAGAAATATCAGGTGAGGGAGTTGACCGAGGGATATCGAATCTTAAAACCAGCAAATCGCTAGGGTGTGATGTGTTCCCTCCTGAGTGGTATAAGGCCATGAAGGAATCTGTTCTCTTCATCTAATTGAAGGCCTCCTTCAATTACACCCTGGGAGTGGGCGTCTCCCGCCATCTTTGCGTGAAGCGTTTATATCGGTCATACCAAAGGTGGGAAAGGACAAAACGGATCCTAAAGGATATAGACCAATTAGCGTACTAAACATAGACTACAAACTATGTACTGGAATATTAGCTAAAAGACTAAACACCCTGATGCCTCTCCTGATAGATGAGGTTCAGACAGGTTTTATTGGAAATAGACAAACACATGATAGTATAAGAAGGGCTGTTCATGTCATTGATCATATAATTAAAGAAAAATCAAGTGCGGTCCTTCTCAGCTTAGATGCCGAGAAGGCATATGATACTGTAAGGTGGGAGATCTTGTTTGAAGTAATGAAGAGATTTGGCTTCTGTGACAGATTTATTCAATATATAAAAATATGTATTCCTCACCAAAAGCAAGAATTAAAATTAATGGAAGCCTTTTGAATCAAATTACATTACAACAAGCATGTAGGCAGGGCTGCCAATTAAGCCCACTACTCTTTTAATCTTTTTATTGAACCATTGGCTCAGGTTATTAGAGAGGAGTCTGGGTTGGAGGGGGTGACAATAGGGAATGTGCAAAACAAAATATGCTTGTATGCGGATGATGTTTTAGTAGTAGTTAAAAACCCTGAATTTGGTGTTCCATTACTTACGAACATCCTGGAAACATATGGCAGACTCTCACTCAACATACAAAAAACTCAAATTCTGACCTTTCATTTTGTCCTGTCAAAACAGTCAATAAATAGTTATCAGTTTAATTTGCTTCAATTACAAATAGATTATTTGGTTGTTGTATTAACAAAAAATTTGGCTCAACTATATGAAATTAATTACAAACGAATAAATAAGAAAATATATGAGGACGTGGACAGGTGGAGCCTGCTTCCCCTCGACCTGGGCAGCAGAATCCGAACAATAAAAATAAATGTTCTTCCAAGACTACTGTACATATTTGCAGCACTTCCAGTAGAGGTTCCAGCATGGTGAATTATTACCTGTCTGGTGTGCTGGTGTAATCCAGCCCATGATGCTAAATGGAAGGACATTGGGCTCAAAGGTGCTCAAAGTTAAAAGAGGGCACATGGGGCACAGATTTAAAACACGATACAGAAACATACCTTCGCTTAAAGAAAAAGCTAAATGAGTCTGTGTTTTGAGTCATGGGTAGAACGAACAGCTTCTGTTGAGGGGGTTGTTGCTGCTGTGTTGCTGGAGGTGGGCTGTATTAATCTGATAGTGTAGACACTAAAAAAGAGCATGGGAGAGAAAGTAGCTGATTAAACAAGTGGTATGTGTTCATGCGATGCAAAGATAACTAACATTGAAAATGGCTCAGTGTGACTGACCTGCCACACTGCTGATACTTTGGAGGAGACTACTTGCTGAGAGAGTCTGTTGCCAAGGCTGGCTGCTTAAAAACAAGTTGCTCATTCAAAGCCACAAACACAAACAATACTTTAAGTTTAAAGGTTTCAACCTGTATTTATTATCAGACATCTATTCACATTGTATAAGTAATTGTAACTGAAAGGGTAACATTAATAATGGGAGAAAGACAATAGAGACAGGGCGGGTCTGTCTTTCTGTCTGTTTCTGTCAGTGTCTGTGCCTTAGTTTTTTTTAACATCACAGTGGCATTTTTCTTTTTAGCAGTTATAACAGCAACTTCATGTTGCCCATGCTCTTAAAAATGTCAATGACTCCACTGAGGTTGACTGGAATATCCTTTTTAATTGCCAGTAAAAGAAGCTCTGACAACCTCTCTTCTATGCAAAGGGTGCAAAGTTTTGTTTTCACCAGTTTGAGTTTTGAGAAAGAGCGTTCAACAGTAGCTGTAGAAACTGGAAGAGTGCCATAAGTCTTCAGCAGCTCAGTCAAATTGGGGAAAACCAATTGTGCATTGTTTTCTTTGACCACTGAAAGAACAGATGTCACACTGATGGGTGAGGGGCATGAGTATGAACTATGGAAGACCTTTAGTTCTGTCTGCAATTTGTCTTCTTCTTCAATGTTGTAGAACTTGCAGAGCCTATTCACAGCTTGCAGTGCCTCTGTTGGAATTTGGGCTGTTTTCCAGTTTTCTGGGACTGTCAGGCAGTGGAGGGCATTCAGGATTTCCCATGTGGAGTTATCTTCAGCTTTAAAGCATCTGAAGCTCTTGTGTCATTGTGTCCACAAAAACGTAATACACTTTAACATGAAGTAGTCTTGCAAAGTAGGGAATGCGTGGTCAGCAGTTGTTGTGCCAATGATCCTAAACTTTGCTGGCATTTTCCTCCTCTGAGTTTGACCAGGAATCTCAGTTGGGGGGTTCAGCTCCACTGATGCAGCCTTCTCCGTAGCCTGTTTGAACATGTTCTCAAACTCCTCCTCTGTTCTGCTGTAGGCCAGCCTCTGAAAAACTCCAATAACAACTTTGCATGCTGTCACTAGGTCTATGTCTTTATGCCGCAAAGCATCAGAGGCCATTGCAGTCACCTGGAAGATTGGACAGGTGATCTCCAGACACAGGAAACATTCAAAGTTGATGCTCTTGAGAAGAATTAATGCATCATCTGCCGAAGAGTCTGGTGGGTCTTGCTGTGTCATTTCCTCAAGAAACTGCATGACAGCTGAGAGGACCTTCCTCAGAGTGTGAAGGGCAGTTTCTCTGCAGGCCCACCGCGTATCTCACAGCTTTTGCAGCTCCAGTGGACGCTGATCAGGGTACATAGTCTTCTGCATTTCAATAAATGCAGAGTGCCGTTTGGATAAGTTGGCCACAAAACTATAAAGTTTTTCAACTAAGTTGAAAAAGCTGACAAAACAGATGTTAGACTTTGCACTTTCAACTAACACCAAATTAAGGCAGTGTGCCTGACAGTGTACATACAAGGCCTTTGGATTTCTTTTTAGAATTCTTGCCTGAAGTCTCTTAAAGCATCCGCTCATATTTGCAGCACCATCGTAGTAGCCTTGACCCCGGATGTTTTCCAACTTCAGGTAATTTTCTTCCAGTAGAGCTATTACTATGTTTTCAAGACCATCTCCACTTGTGGTATGAACATTACACACCTAAAGAAAGCGCTCCTTGATTTGCATGTTATGCACATACCTAATCACAAAAGAAACCTGTTCAGTGAGTGCAGCATCCGTGGTCTCATCCATGAGAATTGAAAAGGTTTTGCTCTCCTGGATTTTTTTTTTGATTACTTGTTTGACTGATATGGCCAAAGCTTTAATCATATCATTCTGACTTCTGTTGGAGAGAAGTGAGATTGATTGACCGATTAACTCTGTTTGATTTCCATGTTTTGTGCCCTTTGTATTCATCCTCATGCAAAAAAGACGGCAGCTGAAACAAAACATGGCTTCAAGACTTGGTGAGAACTTCAGCCATGTGTTGTTCTCATAACATTTCTTTTGAAATGATCGCCCCCTCTTAATATTTTGGAAAGGATGAAAGCGCTGGTTGACATGGTCCAATAACTGTTACAAAACTGAATGAAGGCATCATCACATTTATTATTTAATTGTACGACATGGGCAGGATCATTTGGGTAAGTCCAAGTAGGTGTGAGAATGTTTGCCTGCCTCTTGTTTCAATCTCCTCCTGGTTTGATGCTCCTTCTACCTCAACATTTTGTGTTATCTCTAAATCAGGCTCTCCCTCTCTCACTCCAGCCTCTGTCTCCTGGTTTGCTGCTTCCTCTACTTCAACATTCTGTGTGGGCTCCTTAACCTCTGACACCATTCCTCCAGCCTCTGGCTCCTCCTGGCTTTCTGTTGTCAGCAAACTCTCATTTTTCTGAGGCACAGTGTCTTCCAATTAACCAATCAATCAATTTTATTAGTCAACTGTAATTTGCATTACAATCGAAAATTCAGTTCCAGTACAACCGTCCATCACATACACTTAACAAACATTTTGGGGGAACGATTGACTGAGGCCTTGCGTTGCCAGGAACGCAGCCAGTCAGCCGCTGCTACATGAGCGCAAGCCGTTAGGTGTGTCCCTCCAAACTGCCCCAGACCCTGCTTTACGCGGGGTCCCCAGGCGCTTCCGCTTTCTCTCCTTCCATCTCCTCCTCTTTCTCTCCTTCCATCTCCTCATATGACCTATGCTCTCTCACTCCTTGTCCATCTGGAAACCAGGCACAATTTGCTCTTGGATTAATCTAATTAACACCTTACACTTAATCAAGAGACAAAGAGCAAATTACTTATTTAGGTCCCAGAAGGATCAAATTAGGTCTCCCCACAAGGTTTAAGCAGTGTTTCCACACTCCCTAGTTTTTGGACAGCTTCCTTCTGTTTTAGCGCACAACACACTAATAGGGTCTACCTTATGTCAAAAGTTAATTTATGGCCCCTATGACCCTTATATGACCTATTGATTTATGATACATGTCACCCCCTTCCAAATATGATTTATGACACACACACACACACGCGCACACACACACACACACACACACACACACACAATCATTTTTAAGTATTTCTTTTATTTAATTATTCTTTAATGCATATGGTCAAGGTCAAGAAATGTGCTTATTGTAGGGTTACTTATGATCAAACGTGTAACTTTAGCTGTATAAACCTTCAGACTTATACTCTGCATTTGCAGGATAGGAAACTATGGTTGATGAAAACAAACAGATTATCCACGTAATTTATTATTATTTATTACTAACTTTTCTCCACTGTGAGATCAATAAAGACCCATCTTATCTCTTTACTCATCTTATAAATCTGTAGCTCATACAGATCGGAAAAAGGAAAAAGGAGGCAAAAAATATATACCATCTCCATGCAGGCTTCTCTCTAAACAAACAAACCTTCATAGTGTCTTACACGGGTTCCATATGGCCCCAGCTGGGCTGCGTTAAAGCAATAACCCTGATGCGTTTGTTCCAGGCGTCGATGTGTTATTCAATCAGACAACTATAAACCCAGCAGGATTCCTTTTGATTCGATCCGTTTCTAAGAATCAAAAGGTTTGCATCCACCCCCTTGCATAGCCAGGTATCTGTTAAAAACACCTGTTCGAACAATAACGGCGGGTCGGACAATGGCGCGGCGCCGACACACAGCTCCGCAGACACCTTTCAGGCATACAGCGCAGGTTCGTACAATAGGACGGGTGGCAGAATAAGACAGCGCCCCGCCGAGTTGCGTATGAATCTGCATATCAGCATACTATGCGCCCAGGAAATGAAATAAGATCAAACCTTTTAGACGTTGGGGGATACATCCGCCACGGCCCGGAATCAAAAGGTTTCCACCCATCCCCTGCTGGGCTAGATGTCTTCAACAAACATACAGGCGCCGTTGATCTACAATCAAGATTCTGGCCGCCTGTGACATGCCTTCAGGAGGTGGGGGGCTAGAGCTCACGGTTTCACCTTTTAAAAAAAAACCTTTAAAAAACTATCAGCTAGAATTTAGTCTGAACACGACACATAGCTGATTGCTACAACATGTCTCACGAACCGTCAACACACAGAGTGACAGCGCAGATACATCGCCATTGGTTAACTGAATCCCAGCTTTATAACCAAATCACCGCTGGTGAGTAAATGTTTTAATTCTTTATTTTTAATCTACAACCAATAGCTACTTTTTTAGCTCTCAGGTTGTAAGCTTGCTTGTTAAGTTCTCTGTAGTTTCCAGGGGTTCCCCCGTGACGCTAGTGGGGGATAGATCATGTGATAAGCCTAGTCAATTGACGCAACGGTTTTTACCGCTGAGGCGTTTAGGTGTGCTTTAGTTTCCCCCGGCTTTGTTGCGGTTCACATCATCAGCAGGTATTATTAAAATATATTTTAAAATAATATTTTTCAGGGCCCACGCCTCGAGAACTAGAAGGAATCCTTTTTACTCAGTCCGATTTTTGGTGAGATATTTTTCAAGCTTATATTGATTTTATTTTAATACTGATACTAATACTACATTCTTTTTACCATTTTTTTCTTTTTATTTTCTGTATTCCAGATTATAACGGCCACGGGTACATTGATGAATATTATGGCTCTTCGAGCCCGGTCAATCCTAACCCTTATGCAGGAGAATTAGCGAGCGTTCTCCCCCAACTGGGCAGACGGCGAACGCCCCACGAAGGCAGGCTTCGACCTAAAAGGAGGCGCGATAAAGTGTTTCAAAACACCTCGGGGTCTACGCGACGGAGGACCGGAGAACGTGACGATGCATATATCGTAATCAGTCCACCTGACACTCCCGTCCCGTTTCGGAGCGTTCAGGACCCACACGGTCTGCTTCAAGACGCTGACCAACGCACGCCACTTCACGGAGCACACGCGGGAAGTTAGTTAACTATTATAACTCTGAATCTAACCCGGATTGCACATTTCCCAATTATCTCGGTTCATTTAGTGTATTTGCTTATTTACCCAGCAGTAACAACCCACCGAGACATTCTCGCTCAAGCAGCCTTTACAGCCAAAATACTGCCTCCCCTCAATACATTTAGCCAGCCGGACGGTAACTCAACATGTATTCATTGTTATTTTTATTTTTTATTTATAATTTATTTATTTTATAAATTATAAATAAAAATAATGCAGCAAGGAGTCTGGGGCCTGGAGGACGTGCGGGCCACTGTGTCCGGGGTCTTGGCGGGGGGCTGCTGTGGGTAGTCAGCGGCTAGCCAGGTCTGGGGCTGACGCCTCCGCTCCCCCCAGGAGAGGTGGGGGGCAGGGGTGGCTAGGGTAAGGTGGGGGAGGGAGGGGGTTTATTAGGTATTTAGGGGGGTTCTGGCTGGGTGGCCCGTACGGTACGGGGGGCGTCTGGTCCGGGGGTTGGGCACAGGCAGTTGTATAGTTGAATTGGGGTGACCCCCCCCTCTTGTGAGTGTTTAATGCGAGTGTTATGTGGGAATGTGTGTACAGTGGCCTTTTTTTTAATTTTTAATTTTTTTGTAAATCTGTGTGTGGTGAGTGGGGCACTAGGGAGGTATGGTGTGAAAGAGTTTTTTTTTTGTTTTTTTTTTTCAGGTATGGGTCCGGTCCGCTCCCTCTCCCAAGAACATCTCAAGTCTCTGCTAGGTAAGGAGCCCATCCCCCACGTCCTGCCCTCCTCCGCTGCGCTGGCAGGCACCTTGGTCCTCTGGCGCATTGGTGGGCCTCGGGTTTGGGGCGGGTTCCCGGCTGTGCGCCGGCCCATTCCCGGTGGCTGCTTTGCGGTGCCTGGCCCCCTGGGGGGCGGCCGGGGCCCCCGCGGCCCTCAGGGCCCATGGCCGGGACCACTTCAGCGGGGCTGGCTCCCGGCGGAGCCCACGGGCTCGTCCCCGCGGCTCTTGGGGGCGTCGGCATTGCGGTGGCTGGGGGATTTCCTCGGGGTCATCTCTCCTCTTTCCTTGGGGGTGGGGGGTGCAGATATCCTGTGTCGGCCCCTCTTGGGCGCCCTGCTTTGGGGGCCCCTTTGGGAGTCCGGAGTTGTGGGTCCCCTGACCCCTGGCTCTGTGCTCGGGGAAGGCGGGCCTTTGGTTCTCCACAACCACTATCGAGCTATTTCCTTCTGGATAATTTTCACCTAAACTAGTGCACTCTCACAAACTCCCACAGGTGCAGGGTTCTAGGTATTAAGTGTTCACTTATATACAGAAAGCCTGTAGTTTATTTATTTATGTTCTTTCACGTTCTTTTTTCAAGTATCACATTACACATGTCAGCTTAAATAATAGTACATATGATTTAGCAATGGCATCTAGGTGTTCTTCGATTGTATCTGTTGCTTTATGTCTGTTGGTTGTGCTGTTCTTTTTGCATCTCTCTTTCCAGGTGATGGAGCAGACAGAGAACGTTTTATCATTCTCTCCCTTTTATCTCTTCTTTCTTTCACCTCTTCTCTTTCTTTTTTTTCTCTTCTTGTTCTTCCTTTACTCTCCCATTAGAGTGTCCATATAATTTGAAATTCTCCCTGCAGGAATCACAATAAAGCTATTTACATGCATAAATCAAGCGGAGCACTATGTCGAAAGCTGTTTGCTCCACTTGTAAAAGCAAAATCTGTCGAGCTCTATCTGGCATTGAGACATCAATTCCTATTGCCACATTGCTAGACAGGACACCGGGGAAAATTTTTTCTTCAGTAACCGAGAATATACTGGCTGAATCTCTACTAGCAGCAGATCTCCCTCCCCACACCTCAACCCCTCAGGCGGATGGTAAATGAACATCTGTTTGTTACAATTTTTATATTTAAATTTTTTATATATTTATTTATATTTTTATTAAGGTTCTGGCTGACCTTGCACAGACTGTTACACCTCTGACGTCCCGTAACAACATTATTCAGCTAGAATTAAGCGTGGAAGGATTTTCTCGTCATACCATTGTTCAAGTCAATGGTGAAGGTGATTCAATTCTGCCTGCATTTCAGGAAATTTTAGACAACTTAACACAATCTAACGAGGAATTAACCGACAACCTAGAAATTGTCTCTCAGGTTGTAAGAACGCCAACCGGGGGTGCAAAACGTAAGACCGTTAAAACGTTAGACTGTGAACTGATCCATAAAAAACGTCGTCATCTCTATATTGCTGAAAATGCTTCTAATCAACTTTGTTTTGCAACAAGTCTAGCACATCTATTTAATCTGACTTTTACAGACAGTGAAGCCGTCCATCAAGGGACAATTTGGCAGCATATGGCAGGTCTGACAGAGCAAACTCCTGTAACTTTCGGTGATGTGCAGAAATTTGAAAAGATTCTCAACAGGAAAATTGTCGTTTTCTATAAAGACAGCAAGGACGCACTGCTTCGTAATTTCCAGAACGAGTTTTCAGATCGTTCAAATCCTCTTTTTCTGTTTCTGTTCAAAAATCATTATTATGGAATTAAAAGTCTCCCAGGTTCTAAGTACATTTGCAACTTTTGCTTTAGCGGTTTCAAAAACATGAACAGACATAACTGTGAAAGTCGCTGTTCGTTATCCTCGATTCGAACTGTACAGTGCAGCCGTACAGTTCTGTACAATGCATAGACTGTAAGCGGATCTGTCGCAATTCACTATGCTTTAATAGGCACAAGGTGCCCAGATTGAGGCCCAAACTTGACAAGCACGTGAGTAGCTGTGACACCACTAAATTCTGTCCTGTTTGTAAAAAGCTATATGATTTGCCTGCTGGCAAAGAGAGCAAGCCTCACCAATGTTCGATAAAATGCCCGGTCTGTCATGAGAAAGTGCCTGGCGGTGCTGATGTAACGTTAAACGGACATCAGTGTTACATTCAACCAAGCCTGATTGATCCTGAACTCGGTGAGAAATAGTTTTTTTTACGATCTCGAAACTTTTACAAATAAGTCTGGTTCACACATTCCAAATCTTGCCTGCACAAAAACTTTGAATGGGGAAACTTGGTATTCCTATGGATTGAACTGCGTTAAGGATCTTCTGCTCCATTTCAGGAAACCTTGTTACAGAGGTTATACTTTTTAGCTCACAACAGCCAAGGATTTGATTCTTACTAGGTTCTGAGTGTGATGGTTCAGCTGGGCATTAAACCGTTCCTGATCACACAGGGAAGTAAAATCCTCAGTTTTACTGAGCCTGATTACGGCCTGAAATTCATCGACAGTCTTTCATTCCTTACTATGAAATTCAGCCAAATGCCAAAAGCATTAGGCTTCACTGATCACTCTAAAGGTTTTTTTCCCCCACTTGTTCTCCTCTGAGAAGGCATTAAACTACGTGAGTCTGCTTCCTCCCCCCAGCTTCTACGCGGTCGAGCACACAAATCCCGAGCGGGAATGTTTTTCCATTTGGTACAACGAGGCTTGTAAGCATCCCTTTGACTTTCAGGAAGAAGCTCTTCATTATTGTCAAAATGATGTGGAGATTCTTTTCAGGGGTTGTGTGAAATTCAGAAAGGAGTTCTTTAACACTAGAATTACCAGAGAAGGGTCATTTAACATTTCTACCTTTGGAGCCCAGAGACGGGTCGATTGACCTGAAGGATTTCAATTAACATCCTATAAGCAGTTGTGAACCGGCGCTTTTGTTCTGTAAATAAGGCCATTACTGGTGCACCAAAGGAATGGGGAAGCTTAACTCCCTACTAACTGCCAGGTACAGCTGAGAGCAATGACCAGAAGTATTTGTGTCTAAGTCAAGAGGACTGAAATTCCAGGTTGAGAAATATACAAAAGAACAACAGTTATTTGTTTGAATGCTTTTTATTTTTGTCATTAAAAACGATACAAAAAATACAAGAAATAAAACAATTCCACACATATTTACACTAGGCACAGTGGGGGGCTGCGTGTGTGTGAGTGGCATGTCCTTGTGTGACTGGCATTTCAGCACTCACTCAGCAGTCTGTCTGCACTGTCGGAACATACCTGGCACTCCCAGGGTATGACCCTGGTGCATTTGCCACATGTGTATTTGTAGCAGTCAACGCATCTCACAGTTGCACAATTGTTCCTGCATCGATGGTTGACCTGACACTTTGCCCTTTTGCCTGAGCTGGGTGTGGAAGGTTGTTGCCGAAGCAGTTTCTCCTTGTGTGCCTTCTTCTCACTCACATGAGAGTTACCCAACTCTTTGGCAAGCTCAACCAGGAAGTCCACCCGTCTCTCCTGCACCCCAATGCATGCCTGATAAAGCACATGTGCATTCAGTGCTGCCATGTCAATTATGTTGTAGAACACAGCAACTGGCCATTTCCGTGTTTCTATCTCATTTTGTTTCTTGTGAACTAAATAGATGAAACAGTCACCTATTTATCCTCCGCAGCACAAAAGGTTGCATGCAAATTTGCATGTGCAAAGTCTGCCAGGTCTCTTTTGCTACACCTTTTGCAAGATTTTTTTGAGGTGGATCAACACAATTAATTTGGTTACTTTTCTACTGTAGAGCTGCCTCCATCATAGATCGCACCCACCCCCAACATGGACTATTCACACGTACCTTCTGGCCTGACAGTACAGAAGTGTGGAATGCTTTTGTGAGTTCGGCTCTCCTCCCCCCCTGCTGATTCCTCAGGCAATGGCCCTATTTACAATTGAACAAGGGATGCTAATTTGAGCCACCAGTGTCGTCAGTTTGGACTCATGGTCTTTTGAACCTCTTTTGGGACTTCAGGGGGGAGGTCAAAAACCCTGGTAATTCTAGTGTTAAAGAGACAAATGTGGATCCCTTAAAGTCGATCACAATTGCGTCGGTTTGCATGAAGGTCTTCACCTCGAATTTCCTGCCTCCTAAAACTCTCGCCAAGTGGGTAGCTTTTGAACGGGGCATGTTCATTCAACATGCGCTCAATAAAGGTGAAATGAAAATTGGGCCTGATCACGTCAACGGATACGCAGAGGTTCAAGGGGTGAAAATTGTGTTTGAGTTCAATGGATGCTTCTACCATGGTTGTCCCACCTACTTTCCAGCTGACCAGACGTGTCCTCGTAGAGGAGTTTGCTTTGAAACGTTCCACTCAGTTACCATAGGAGGAATCGGTGCAGTATGTAGATTTCACCTCGTTGTATCCGTACCTGAATGCCAACTTCAGGTATCCACTCGGCCACCCCAAAATCATTTGCAAAGATTTTTACTATCCTCATAACTATTTCGGCTTCATCAGGGCGACGTTCCCGCCGGCGTGTTCCCGCCTCGTGGTCTGTTTTTCCCTGTTTTGCCGTACAAGACATCTACTGGTAAACTGGTATTCACTCTGTTCCGTGCTTGCTCCAAAATGAACTACCAGACGGGTCCCTGCACCCACTCTGACCAAGAGAGAGCGTTAACAGGTGTATGGGTTGAATTCAGCAAAGCTACAGAACTCGGATACCGCCTCGTTGAAATCACTGAGGTCTGTCATTTTGAAAAACAGAGCAGTTTAATCTTTAAACCGTATATCCACGCTTTTCTCAAGGGTAAGCAGGAGGCTTCAGGTTTGCCAGCTGAAGCTACGGATGAGGAAAGTTGTTTGAAATTTGTGGCTGACTACAAATGTGAGCAGGGCATCCAGCTGGATATGGAGAAGATCGAGGGGAATCTGGCTAAAAGTGTTTTGCAAAATTCTTACCATGTTATGGATGTTGTTCCTGTAAATATAGTCTGGATTTACACCTGTTTCCAAAGTATGTATTCTGAATTGCAAAAAATTAATAAAAAGATTAAATTCATTGAAGGACTACCTGATTCTTTTGATGATAAAAATCTGTTTCCTCCTGATCAAAATCATTTGGTTATTTTAGACGATGTAATTTTCCAAGCTTCATAGCATCCAGAAGTGATCAAGATTTTTACCCAATACCGGCATCATAAAAGTATGAGCGTTATTATGCTGACTCAGAATGTGTTTCATCAAGGCAAGTACAGCCATACCATCAGTTTAAACACTAATTATACAGTGTTGTTTAAGAACCCCAGAGATAAACTGAAACTCAATATTTTAGCCCGTCAAATATTTCTTTCTTTATGGAGAGTTTTCAAGACGCCACCAAAGAATCTCATGGGTATTTAATCCTTCATCTGACTTCGACTTGTCCAGACCGTTTCAGACTGAGAACTGGAGTGCTCCCAGCTCAGTGGCCTGCTATCTATGTACCGAAATTAAACTTATTAATCATGTCAGAGCGCATAAGAAGGAATGCTCCCTTATTCAAAGCTGTTTTTCACGCTATACTACAGAAACGTAAATACATTCTTGCCCACTGCTCACCCGACTTTCTCAAAGCCTTATGTGCGATAGCTCTCAATATCTTAAAAGGTAACGTTAAAGTATCTCCTTCTCAACATAAAAAACTGGAATAGCAGAAAAAGGTCATCAGACTGCTGGCTGATAAAAGAACTGGTTTAAAACGCAAACGGTTGGTTCTGAAAAATCAAACGGGCGGTTTTAGTCTTCCTTTGCTGACTGCCGTGGCCCCTTTAATCGGAGAGCTGGTGGGAGGTCTCATCAGGAGATGAGAGAAAATGTCTCTTAGGACTGTGCAAAAGATGTATCTGGTTTCACCGCATCATTTCAAACGTTTGACCCCGTCAGAGCCTTCTATCAAGCAGACCGCCGAAGAGGATTTGGATTCTAAAATGAGAGACATTCTGAATGAACCGGGACTGAGTTCTTATAAAAAAATTAAAAGGTACAACGCTCTGTTGCAGAGATATCTCACTCCAATGAAGCAGGGTCAGCTAGACGAACCCCGAGTGACTTTAACTGTGCAATGTGACCCTGCGTCTGAAAATAATGAGGCTGACTCTACCGGTTTTACAGCCTCTCCTGCAGAATTGGACCAAACCGCTAACAAGGATTTAAAAGCTCTACCTAACAGAGATCGCAAAAACGCTGAATACATACTGAAAGAGTTATCGGAAGTTGGCACAAGTTGGACCTCCAAAGGTGAATTTGTTTATCGCGATCGTGTGATGGGAGGTTCACATTTGGTCGATTTGCTCAAAAACCTTCTGCTTCCGTTTAAGAGGAAAACACAGACCCAGGAACCTGTAGGTTGGACCTCATTCATGGCAGCCCTGAAGGAGCTAAACATCCCCATATCGTCAGTCAGTAATCCGCAAGCTTGCGACCAATACAGAGGCATGACAGAAACAGATGTATCGGAGAAGAACAAAGATAAACCTGTCATGAAACGAAAAGAAAAAATTGTGCTGTCTGCTAAATTCCCTGGAATAGACTTTGAGGATCCCACCCCCGAACACGGACGTGCTCGAAGCAAGAGTCAAAAACCCCTCATTGTTGAAATTTTTACCCTAAAAGTCTGTATGAAATAAAAACTGGAGAAAAGAATTTGTAATAAAGAAACTTTAATGTTTCAAATTATTCATGCGTACAGTGTTTTTTTGACTAGTTACAGCTTGTAACAATCTTTAAACATTTGTAAAGAACAAGTTCCACGATTAAACAAGCACAAGGCCCTATTTTTGATACAATGCTATTTTTTTCACAAAATCATATACCATGAAATCATTTTTATAAACATCATCGTGGTAGGTAGCCAATATGTCATGCACTGAAAGCCCACAGGCTTTATGACACAGATAATAAACACAATGGTGACCGTACACAGTTGATAGAGTGTCTTGAAGTTGACGATTATGATACAATATTTTCGAGGATCTCTCTTTCAAAAATGTCACTATGCTTGATGGATAAAATTCAAAATCAGGACTGAATCCGTAAGTCGAAAAAGGTGGCTCGATCATTCTCTTCCAAAGTCAAAACTAGCCAGTGTTCTCCAGGCATGTGTGAAGGGTGAGTGTTAACAATAAAAAAGCGGGTCCTTTTTACGTGCGTTTCAGTAGCGGGACATGATCAGATGCCCAGACGCCGTGAAATAAGTTCCCCAGCAGATGATGCATCACACTTTCGATCTCGTGGTTATTCATGTTTTAATAAAAATCCACCAGGACCTGCCTTTTTGAGTCGATTTTCAAAATTGAATCGTAACACGCGTACACAAATAGGGTGGTCGTGTGAGGCAGAGGAACTCTGAACCTCATTTCCAGCCTCAAATTCCCATTACACACTGGTGACAGAGCGTCAGCGTCCTCGCTCAGATTGAGATGAAAGACAAACAGGGAATAACCGTTGTTAAATTCCTCACAAGTAATGCTTAAAGAAAGGTCTTTTAAATGACGTCCAGTAGTGGTGAACATGTTGTAATATTCCCTGACTGAAATACCGTCATTGAATTGAGGTTGAAACGCTTTGGCAGGCACCTGTCTGCCGTCTTTGCAGAGAGCTAAACATTCCACATCCATATGCTTAAATTTGAAAGGGGACATGCTTTTCCTGCCTGTGAACACCTCATGGTTGACCATACCTAAAACGACATATTTAGGTATGGTTCCTAAAAACAGATTCTCCTGTGTACATATCCTGGAATTTTCTGGGATATAATATGTTTTCACATTCACGCTCGAAAGAGGATAGAGGGCATTTACCCTCATTAATGCTGAAGCGTGCCCGAGCCGGATAGCTGGGGAGACTGAAACGTTTTTCACAAAAAGAGAAGCCCCTAGAATTTTCAGTCGGAAGGTTGAATCACGAGGCCCCATCAAAGAGAATGCATCGCTGGTCCCGGTTAATTTAATCCCCATGTCGACAGAATTCAATAGGAGTCTTTCGCAGAAGAATATATCAGCGTGAAGCGGCCCCATCAGGTGTACTTCCCTTGAATTAGCGGTGAATGAGGCTCTGCGGTTCATACCTCAGTTAGGACCATCTGTCATAATGATCAAGTCGATAGCTTCTGCGGTATCTTTGTAAAAGAGACCTGCACTAAATTGACTCTTTAAAGTGTCTTTCGAAGCAAAGTTTCAATCATTGCTCTGTACGGGTGAGTTGCGTTACTCTGTGAAATTAACCTATCTCCCAGAATAACGTCGCATTGACTGAACATTATATTCAGTGGGTAATTTATGAGCCCAACGGCGGCATCATTAGCCAGGTAGCTCCTGTCTGCACTGGTGATCTTTAGACGGACATGCAGCAAGGTGTCGTTCAAATCCTGGTATTTTTCTCCATCTCCGGGGATAAAGAACTCAATAGGCCCCGTGTCTGTAATAGCTGACACAGGTAATATTTCGGTGTATTATCTTCGATAGATAGCTGAGTCATGTGGACGGTGAACAGGTCGAGTTCAGCCAGGGTGCATTCTGATGATTTCTGATGTAAAAGAGCCATGATTGATTTTTAACTGAAAATACTAATTCAGTTAAATATATCCTTGCTCGCAGCAGGCTTCCTACTCCTAGGCTTGCTCTTGCGAACTGGCTTGTTCTGTTTTTGTGAACGGCAAACACGCTGCCCCGGAGGTCTCTTTCTAGCTCTTCTTGACAATACCATAACCCCTGACCCCTCCTGGTTATTCACACCGGTTATTTTGGTCATAGCTTTACCTATGACGTCCGAGGCGATGTTTGTAGCCGCCTTTTTCAGATGAGGTTTTTCTATGGCGAAGCCGGATTTAACTAGGGGTGATACGAAACGAAATAATTTTGAAAATATGGATCCTATCCCGCGTCCGTACATAACAGGTGCCCCATAGAAACCAGGTAAAGCGCCCCCAACCTGGCTCTGGTAATAGGAGACGAAACAGTGTGGGTCCTCTCTCAGGAAAACCATGTTTTCTTGATTTTTCTTTCCCCTTCTCACGTTTTACCAATTTGCTGATGCGACTGGTTGCACAGCTATGAATATGATTCCGGCCACAGTCGTGTGTTTTATATGCATAATCCATTTTCATCTAAACGTTCGGTGTGAGGCCGCAGGTCTGAAATGCAGCTTTACGATGCACTTTCCGTATGTAAATTTCACCGGTGTGTTCTGATCCGTTTTTATTTCAACTTGTATATTTTCAATGTGTCTCTTGGCAATGGGGATATAGTACGGGTTATGAAAGGTTTGTGTGATAATATCTTCAAACTGGCCCTAGACCTGAACTGGGACCTGGGCGTGAGCGTCCCCCACCATATGTGGGGCGACGATGTCGCTGTAAAAATAGAACTGGGAAGGTTCCAGGGAGGGCGAATCTCCTTGGCCGCAGGGTAGCTGTGAGTCGTTGAGCTGTGAAAGCACCGGGGAGGCAGAAAGATTCACCGCTTGTGAAACTTCATCCAGGGTCGCTGTCTGAGGTAGCATGGTAGGAAGCCCGGAATTCTTATCCCTTAAAACAAAGATCTCTCGGTGTAGGTTCGCGCCTCCAGGAGACGGGCTGAAGAATCAGGAGTTGTCGAGGATGCGGGTGAAGGAGGGGGGCACAGCTCCGGGAACAATTTGTGGCCATCCGGGTACCAGTGCTGCACCAATGATGATGAAGCGGATGAACCGTTTGAAAGAGACGGCGGGGGAGTAGGAGAGCTACCCCTCCCGCAGAATGTCAGACTGCTGCCAGCGTCGTTCCTCATGGTGTCAGATGTTAGAAGTCCGGTCAGCGAAGTTGCACAGAGTCCCGATCGGCCTGGCCAGTTGTTTTTATATATTGAGAAGGGCGTGAGGGGTGGGTCTAAAAAGTGAGCCATTTCTTGACCCCCAAAATGTCTTTCCAGTTGCGGCAGTCGCGAAACAGCGTTGAAATCCAGTCTTCTATTCCGATCATCTTATCACGGCACTCATTAAAGGGGATGGTTAGCAATGTCCTGAACACACCGCAGTCAGAATTATAATAGTCAAGCATGAACATAACCGTCAGTGTTTTATCTTGAGCCTTTCTGAGACTTGCACGGAAAAGCCATCAGCCGGTAACCCCCGTCTTTGACTGGCAAGTAGCTGAGAAGATCCTATTTCCTAAATCCTTGTCAATTTCATTCAGGTTGGTCAGCACTCGCCTGCAGCATTTAGCTGCGGGTGAATCCTTGATTCCGTCCTTGGCTTGTTGATGTGGCCGTTTGCCCCGTTTAGCGGGGTGTGAATACTTGATTCCGTCCTCAGCTGGTTGATGTGACCGTTTCCCCCGGTTTGTGGGGGGGTGAATCCGTGATTCCATCCTCTGCTTGTTGATGTGGCCGTTTGCCCCGTTTAGCGGCGGGTGAATCCGTGATTGCGTCCTCGGCTTCCTGTCTCACAGAGGGCCCTGCTGGAATAGGTTCTTGGGGGTTTAGTCGAATGAAGCTGGTTTATCGTCTCACAGAGGGGCCTTCTGCTGCATTCGCTTCTTCAGGGACTAGTCTGCGAAGCATGATGAGTTTCAGAACAGCCCAATCGTTTGATGTCAGCATGCTCAAGGAGTGGATAGTTTGCAGCTCGTCACCTTCATCATCCACTTGATAGAGGTACATTTCCCCGGATTCATATTTGAAGACGTACCCCCATTTAACGCGAGCTCCATAGGGCTCCAAAGACCATTGTTCTTGCAGAGGCTGGCTCGGAGGCATCTGAGTTCTGCATAAAAACAGCGTAGCCTTGTGAAGAGTATACTGAGCTCGCCAAAAATCGCTCTGATCATGGCAAATCGTAACGGGTGTCTCAGCAAAGACGGGTTAAAGGTACTTCTTCCAGACGGCATGTTGAAAAGTACTCATTCACTACGGACGCTGGAGAAAAGGGGCTTATATCATGAGAGAAGCGGTCATGGGCGGATTGAAGGGAATTTCCAGGGCAGGACTTCAGGAGGAAGTGGGGGGTGATGGGGGGGGGGGGTCACATAGAGGTGACAGGTGTCATAAATCGGTAGGTCATATAAGGGTCATGAGGCCCATAAATTAACTTTTGACATAAGGTGGACCCTATTAGTGTGTCGCACAATTTGTCTGAATCATGTTAGATTTGAATTTTACTGGGTTTAAACCAGGGCTTTGAACCGGTTCAAGGAACGAAAACAAAAACATTTTACAGGGAACAGAAATGAAACCGGAAACGTTAATATTTTTTATGTTCTGAAACTGGAACGCTTATTTAAAAATAATGGTAACCGGTTAATACCGGTTTTATTTAATTCCTCAAAGTTTTTGTTGCCTGATTAACTAAAAAAAAAGTAATTTTTCTGCTCACGTTTAACCTGACTCCGCCAGCTGTATGTCGCTCCGCCTAGCTTCACTCACATACATCTGGGACATCGGCCATAGAAAGTGATTTCTCCAACCAATTTTATTGTCTGGCCAATCGCAGGGCTGGAGTTTCATAGATGTGACGTAGTGGAGACGCGACTATGACATGAGACTGTTTTGTTAGCAAAAGCGTTAACATTGATGCTGCTATTTCTTCCGTGTTGTCCAATCTACCTAATATTGTTTCATAAAAAGAACATCAGAGAATGCCTCTGAAGGCTATTGTTGGTGGAAACCATGTTTTCGCCCTTCTCCCGACCGAATTTGGCAAGTTTTGTTTTCCGGGGCGCGTCCGCAGCGGACATCTTGTCGGTTAGTGGTTAGCGCGAACCATGTTAGGAGACCTTTAGTCCTCAACGCGGACGGCCCGGGATTGACTCCGACCCGCGGCACTTTGCCGCCTGTCTTCCCCCCTCTTCCTGTCAGCTCACTGTCAATAAAATGCGTGCCACTAGAGCCGCAAACACAGCATCACGGGTTGGCTTCGGTGTGAGTGCTTGAAATAGCACGTCGATAAAGATGACAGACTAGTGGCTTATTCAATCATATGCAAGGATTTTTGATAAGGCCAAGCCTTCAATAAAGGCTATGAGGCTATGGAGGTGTCCCAGATGTATGTGAGTGAAGCTGGGCAGAAGGACATACAGCTGGCGGAGTCAGGTTAGCACACGTTACCAAACGTCTGAAAAATGTTAAATTTGAATTTCACTGTGTTTATACAGTGTGCTGCTGTTACTAATGACCGGGCTCATAGACTGTTCATTTGCAGCATATTTGGCTTCCAATTTCTGCCTTTCTGAGGTGTGAGAAGTGAATTATAACCATTACACTTTTTAACAGCCCAATAGCATTAGAGCAGCCAAAATGACTTATTTAGGTCTCAAAAGAACACAACTAGGTCCCCCCACAAGGTTTAGGCAGTGTTTCCACACACCTTAGTTTTTTGAGAGCTCTCTTATGTTTTAGCGCACAAAACGTCTGAATAATGTTAAATTTGAATTTCACTGGTTTTAAAAAGTGTGCTGCTGTTACTAATGAACGGGCTCATAGAATGTTCATTTGCAGCATATTTGGCTTCCAATTTCTGCCTTTCTGAGGTGTGAGAAGTGAAATATAACCATTACATTTTTTAACAGCCCAATTGCATTGGAGCAGCCAAAATTACCTATTTAGGTGTCAGAAGGACCAAATTAGGTCCCCCCACAAGGTTTAGGCAGTGTTTCCACACATCTTAGTTTTTTGAGTGCTCTCCTATGTTTTAGCACACAAACCGTCTAAATCATGTTAAATTTGAATTTCACTTGGTTTAAAAAGTGTGCTGCTGTTACTAATGACCGTGCTCATAGAATGTTCATTTGCAGCATATTTGGCTTCCAATTTCTGCCTTTCTGAGGTTTGAGAAGTGAATTATAACCATTACATTTTTTAACAGCCCAATTGCATTAGAGCAGCCTAAATGATTTATTTAGGTGTCAAAACGCCCAAATTAGGTCTCCTCACAAGGTTTAAAGCAGTGTTTCCACACACCCTAGTTGTTGAACAGCTCACTTATGCTTTAGCACACAAAACGTCTGAAAAATGTTAAATTTGAATTTCACTGGGTTTAAAAAGTGTGCTGCTGTTACTGAAGACCGGGCTCATAGAATGTTCATTTGCAGCATATTTGGCTTCCAATTTCTGCCTTTCTGAGGTGTGAGAAGTGAAATATAACCATTACCTTTTTTAACAGCCCAATTGCATTGGAGCAGCCAAAATTACCTATTTAGGTGTCAGAAGGACCAAATTAGGTCCCCCCACAAGGTTTAGGCAGTGTTTCCACACATCTTAGTTTTTTGAGTGCTCTCTTATGTTTTAGCACACAAACCGTCTAAATCATGTTAAATTTGAATTTCACTTGGTTTAAAAAGTGTGCTGCTGTTACTAATGACCGTGCTCATAGAATGTTCATTTGCAGCATATTTGGCTTCCAATTTCTTCCTCTCTGAGGTTTGAGAAGTTAATTATAAACATTACATCTTTTAACAGCCCAATTGCATTTGAGCAGCCAAAATGACTTATTTAGGTGTCACAACGCCCAAATTAGGTCTTTTCACAAGGTTTAAAGCAGTGTTTCCACACACCCTAGTTGTTGGACAGCTCACTTATGTTTTAGCGCATGAAAGGTTTGAATCATGTTAAATTTGAATTTCACTGGGTTTAAAAAGTGTGCTGCTGTTACTAATGACTGGGCTCATAGAATGTTCATTTGCAGCATATTTGGCTTCCAATTTCTGCCTTTCTTAGGTTTGAGAAGTGAATTATAACCATTACATCTTTTACCAGCCCAATTGCATTAGAGCAGCCAAAATGACTTATATAGGTGTCACAACGCCCAAATTAGGTCTTTTCACAAGGTTTAAAGCAAAGTTTCCACACACCCTAGTTGTTGGACAGCTCACTTATGTTTTAGCGCATGAAAGGTCTGAATCATGTTAAATTTGAATTTCACTGGGTTTAAAAAGTGTGCTGCTGTTACTAATGACCGGGCTCATAGAATGTTCATTTGCAGCATATTTGGCTTCCAATTTCTTCCACTCTGAGGTTTGAGAAGTGAATTATAACCATTACATCTTTTAACAACCCAATTGCATTGGAGCAGCCAAAATGATTTATTTAGGTGTCACAACTTCCAAATTAGGTCTTCTCACAAGGTTTAAAGCAGTGTTTCCACACACCCTAGTTGTTGGACAGCTCCCTTATATTTTAGCGCACAAAACGTCTGAATCATGTTAAATTTGAATTTCAATGGGTTTAAAAAGTGTGCTGCTGTTACTAATTTACCTGACTCCGCCAGATAGATTTGCTCCGCATATCCATCTGGAAACCTTCCGTTGAAGTAATTTTGGGAAGGGACGAAAATACTGGTTAGCTGATTGGCCTATGTTGGTGATAGACGGGCCAAATGAACCAATCAGATTCGTCGTCGCTCGTAACAGAGCGACGACGAAAACACAACCACAAGCCAAGCTACTCTTGCTGCTTCAGGTAAAGGCTCGTTAGCTCAGCAAAGAAATACTCTGTAATTCCGATAAAACTTGCTCGATAGCCACGCTAACGCTAGTTTCATCGGCTGAAGCCGCCATGCTGTTAAGACTGAACTGACGCGCTTCCCGTTGCGTCACACCTCAACCCGCCTCAAAGCCAACGCTGATTGGACGTTCGTTTGGTGAACGGCTCCAAATTTTCTTCAACGGAGAGTATCCAGACTGATCTGCGAGTGAAACCTTGAAAGCTCGCGAGATCAGGATGGTCTCACGAGGCTAGTTACTAATGACCAGGCTCATAGAATGTTCATTTGCAGCATATTTGGCTTCCAATTTCTGCCTTTCTGAGGTTTGAGAGGTGAATTATAACCATTACATCTTTTAACAGCCCAATTGCATTAGAGCAGCCAAAATGACTTATTTAGGTGTCAAAAGAACACAATTAGGTCCCCCCACAAGGTTTAGGCAGTGTTTCCACACACTTTAGTTTTTTGAGAGCTGTCTTATGTTTTAGCGCACAAAACGTCTGAATAATGTTAAATTTGAATTTCACTGGTTTTAAAAAGTGTGCTGCTGTTACTAATGACAGGGCTCATAGATTGTTCATTTGCAGCATATTTGGCCTCCAATTTCTACCTTTCTGAGGTGTGAGAAGTGAATTATAACCATTACATTTTTTAACAGCCCAATTGCATTAGAGCTTCCTAAATGACTTATTTAGGTGTCAAAAGAACACAATTAGGTCCCCCCACAAGGTGTAAGCAGTGTTTCCACACACCTTAGTTTTTTGAGAGCTCTCTTATGTTTTAGTGCACAAAACGTCTGAATAATGTTAAATTTGAATTTCACTGGTTTTAAAAGGTGTGCTGCTGTTACTAATGACCAGGCTCATAGATTGTTCATTTGCAGCATATTTGGCCTCCAATTTCTACCTTTCTGAGGTGTGAGAAGTGAATTATAACCATTACATTTTTTAACAGCCCAATTGCATTAGAGCAGCCAAAATGACTTATTTAGGTGGCAAAACGCCCAAATTAGGTCTCCTCACAAGGTTTAAAGCAGTGTTTCCACACACCTTAGTTTTTTGAGAGCTCTCTTATGTTTTAGCGCACAAAACGTCTGAATAATGTTAAATTTGAATTTCACTGGTTTTGAAAGGTGTGCTGCTGTTACTAATGACCGGGCTCATAGATTGTTCATTTGCAGCATATTTGGCCTCCAATTTCTACCTTTCTGAGGTTTGAGAAGTGAATTATAACCATTACATCTTTTAACAGCCCAATTGCATTAGAGCAGCCAAAATGACTTATTTAGGTGTCAAAAGAACACAATTAGGTCCCCCCACAAGGTTTAGGCAGTGTTTCCACACACCTTAGTTTTTTGAGAGCTCTCTTATGTTTTAGCGCACAAATCGTCTGAATCATGTTAAATATGAATTTCACTGAGTTTAAACAGTGTTCTGCTGTTACTAATGACCGGGCACATACAATGTTCATTTGGAGCATATCTGGCATTAAATTTCTGCCTTTCTGAGGTGTGAGAAGTGAATCATAACCATTACATTCTTTGAATGGCCTTTTGCATTAGAGGAGCCAAAATGACTAATTTAGGTGTCAAAAGAACCAAATTAGGTCTCCCCACAAGGTGTAAAGCAGTGTTTCTATACACCTTAGTATATTGACTGCTCTCTTCTGTTTTAGCGCCCAAATCGTCTGAATCATGTTAAATATGAATTTCACTGAGTTTAAACAGTGTTCTGCTGTTACTAATGACCGGGCACATACAATGTTCATTTGGAGCATATCTGGCATCAAATTACTGCCTTTCTGAGGTGTGAGAAGTGAATTATAACCATTACATTTTTTTAACAGCCCAATTGCATTAGAGCAGCCTAAATGATTTATTTAATTCAATTCAATTCAATTTTATATATATAGCGCCAAATCATGAAACATGTCATCTCAAGGCACTTTACAAAGTCAAGTTCAATCATATTATACAGATTGTGTCAGATTATACAGATTGGTCAAAAATGTCCTATATAAGGAAACCAGTTGATTGCATCAAAGTCCCGACAAGCAGCATTCACTCCTGGGGAAGCGTAGAGGAAGAGTCATCTGCATTGTACATGGCTTTGCTGCAATCCCTCATACTGAGCAAGCATGAAGCGACAGTGGGAAGAAAAACCACCCATTAGCGGGAAGGAAAAACCTCCGGCAGAACCGGGCTCAGTATGAACGGTCATCTGCCTCGACCGACTGGGGGTTACAGAAGACAGAACAGAGACACAACAAGAGAGACAAAAAAACACAGAAGCTCACATTGATCTAGTAATCTGTTCTACATTAGATGGTAGTAGCGGGTGAGCCGTCTTCTCTGGATGATGTCACAGTTAACAGAACGCCAGACCAGGTGTACCTACTATGAAGAGAAAAGAGAGAGAACAGAAAGTTAAAGCAGAAATGACAACATATAATGCATAATTGAAGATCAGTAGAACTCAATAGAGTGAGAAAATTAGATCCTGATATACTCCAGTAGCCTAAGCCTATAGCAGTAAAACTATAAAGGTAGCTGAGAGTAACATGAGCCACTAGTTATAATTTTTGTCAAAAAGAAAAGTTTTAAGCCTAGTCTTAAAAGTAGACAGGGTAAATGACAGCCTAAATGACTTATTTAGGTGTCAAAACGCCCAAATTAGGTCTTCTCACAAGGTTTAAAGCAGTGTTTCCACACACCCTAGTTGTTGGACAGCTCCCTTATGTTTTAGCGCACAAAACGTCTGAATCATGTTAAATTTGAACTTCACTGGGTTTAAAAAGTGTGCTGCTGTTACTAATGACCGGGCTCATAGAATGTTCATTTGCAGCACATTTGGCTTCCAATTTCTGCCTTTCTGAGGTTTGAGAGGTGAATTAAAACCATTACATCATTTAACAGCCCAATTGCATTAGAGCAGCCAAAATGACTTATTTAGGTGTCAAAACGCCCACATTAGCTTTCCCCACAAGGTTTAGGCAGTGTTTCCACACACCTTAGTTTTTGAGTGCTCTCATCTCTTTTAGCGCACAAACCGTCTGAATCATGTTAAATTTGAACTTCACTGGGTTTAAAAAGTGTGCTGCTGTTACTAATGACAGCGCTCATAGAATGTTCATTTGCAGCATATTTGGCTTCAAATTTCTGCCTGTCTGAGGTGTGAGAAGTGAATTAAAACCATTACATTGTTTTAATGGCCTTTTTCATTAGAGCAGCCAAAATGACTTATTTAGTTGTCAAAAGGACAAAATTAGGTCTCCCCACAAGGTGTAAGCAGTGTTTCCACAGACCTTAGTTTGTTGACTGCTATCTTCTGTTTTAGCTCCCAAATCGTCTGAATCATGTTAAATATGAATTTCACTGAGTTTAAACAGTGTTCTGCTGTTACTAATGACCGGGCACATACAATGTTCATTTGCAGCATATTTGGCTTCAAATTTCTGCCTGTCTGAGGTGTGAGAAGTGAATTATAACCATTACATTGTTTTATTGGCCTTTTTCATTAGGGCAACAAAAATGACTTATATATGTGTAAGAAGGACCAAATTAGGTCTCCCCACAAGGTGTAAGCATTGTTTCCACACAACTTAGTTTATTGACTGCTCTCTTCTGTTTTAGCGCCTGTTGAGAATTAAAAATATATCTTAGTTGGGGTTACTGAGGAAAGCAGAGGGGGGTCTGCCTTCCTGCTCCAGCGTAAGATAAACATGGAGTTTTATTGTCCTGAGGAGGTGGTCAGAAGGAGAGGGGGTCAGTCATCCTCCCACTGAGCCATGCAGGAGGAGTTTAAAGTTGATAAAAGGAATGTCTTGGTAAAACTTACTTTAGACAGACAGACAGACTTATCCACCGCGGTGAGAACAACATCTTGTAATGGTATGTACTCTGTCTCCATATTTAATTTCTATGAATTAAATATGTATTTAAACCGTTCTACCTCTGATCAATGATTCCTCATTTATTGTCAAATCTTAAACCGGGGTAAAAATGGGCCTTTAGTAGCGAAGCAGGATTAGGCCAATAATACATAAATCACAATTTGGTCAGCCGTGACCCGGATTTGACATTAAAGTGGAGGAACATTTTGAATTTGGGCACGAAGAAGTAATCACTTACAGCAAAACAGGGTCGACCCGAAAAAAAGTAAGGAGATTTTGATTCTCCTATTGGCTAAAGATTAGATGTAGGCTAAATCAAGTGTTGCTGTAAATGAGAAGCTTTCTGCTCAAAATATCAGAGGCTGAACGGTATAACTAGGTTTGAATGGAATTTATGTTGAAACCGAGAAATGATTGAATGTGATTTATATGTTTGTTTGCGTCAGAAAAACGAAAAATTAGATAGAAAATTAAATGGCAAGGAATCTTAGATGGTGAGGCTGTATGAGAAGGAAATTAGAAATAACAGCCAAGAAACTTAACTGTTGAGACTTTACAAAAATAAATAAAATAACATAAGAATAACAATTGAGAAACTTAAATGTTGAGATTGCAAAAAAATATTTAAAATCAAATAAAAAAGATAAAATACAAAGAATAAAAAGAGTCCCGAGATTTGGTCACCTCTGCACCAGACTGACAAACTGGTGAATTTAGGACTAAGATGGAGTGCTTTCTTTGGGGAAGGGAACACCCTAATGCAGCACAGGGATAGGACGGCCGAGAATACATAACATCTTTAAGTTGAGGCTAAGAGCAGCAAGACCTTAAGAGTGAGCTGTTATAGAAGATAAGAGATTAAAAAAAGGGGCCCCAAGGGAACATTTACATTGTTCTCTAGCATCAGAACGGGGATTCTGATTGCACGACGATTAGACCGAGGTGGTATTAAAATGAATAGTTGGTTTCGTCGAGTGGAAGGGTATTAAAAGGAGACCCTCTGCGCGCGCAAGGCTGTCTGTCTTAAATGTTGTTTTGTTACGTCCTGTCCAATGTTTTGTCTCGGTGAAAACTGGATCCATTGTGTGAGCAAACTGAAAGCGGAGTCCACGGCTCCGATGTGAGTCTGTCTGTGTGTGTGTATTTCTGCTGCGGTGTGTGCGTGTCTTCAGGATGGTGTGAATTTCTCCACGTGCATGGACCCCAAGATTAGAGCAGTGACTGGGGGGCAGTTTAATTTTGTTAAGAAAAAGTAATAAGTAACAATATGGGTGTAAATAAAAACTAAAGGGGAATTTGGAAATCATTAGAAAAAAGGTCGATGCATTAATAATGTTTGTTGAAGTGCAGGACAAGTTTCAATGCAGTAAAGCATTTGAGGTATTAGCAGCAAGCTGATTGGGTGAGTTGCATTGGAGAGAACACGGCCTGCAGTTTGGTGAGTTTTGGAGAAAACTTTTTATTTTGAACTGTAGCCTAAAAGTTAGAAAGTGGTTAGAAGTTTGGAACAGTTGTTAAAAATTTGACAGAACATTGAACATCTGTTTGAGGCATTATAAATTGGGAAAACACAAAAAAGGGAAGATGCCTTCTGTTAGGGTTGTGATGAATGGCCTCTTTGTCCTGGAGGGAAAACCAACACGGACACGGGGCTGCCTCTGTCCCTTGTCTTTATTGTCACACATCACATGAGGTCAGGAGGATTTAATCACAGGCTTGAGTTTACAACATGGGGGTAAACACAGAAGGGAGCAAGTTTCATTGTGGGTGATGACCAAATCACCAGCTTTATGCGCAGTTAGAGAAAGGAGACATTCTTTGTCTGAGGAAATCATTTCATCTAAGGTTAAAACAATGGTACCTTCCTGAAGGCAAACTCTTGGAACAAACCTAATGCCTGTAGCTTGATAAAATAAAATGATGACATTTATATTTTTCTAACACCTTCTGTTAGGGTGTAATTGTAACTAGCGTTATCTATTGCAAAATAGCATTTTAAAATGCCTAGTGAATGTATATACTTTCAGACATAAAATATTATTTGCGATAAAATAGTGATTAAAAGGTTTTCATTGTTTGATAGCCCTAGTTATAATAGATAAATAAAAAAATATAATCCGTCAGACTTCAATCTAGCTGTTTAATAGAGAGTAGTAAATCCTATCAGCTTTTGCTCATTTGCAGGCCTGGGAAAACCACATTAAGCAGAACTAAACAGAGTTAAAAGTTGGGTTAAACTGTACCTTAATAGTGTGTGCAAACAAATATTGCTGTTAATTTGATAGATTTTGTTAACCCTACATTTAGTCATGAGTCAGTTTCGAAGTTATCCTCAAATAAAGCAGCTAAAATTGAGGAATCACAGGACGGTCCCCAAATTATTCATTATATGTAATCACATTTTCATGGTCCCACAAAATGCAGATGCCCTTGTTACACAGTAATTTAGAGCCCGAGGAATCTTTTTTCTTTGTTCATTTGGTAATGTGCAAATTCTGGTGAATAAACTTTTCAACATCAGTTGCTGGTGATTGTTTGTGGCCGGCAGAATTTGACTTCAAAATTTACTAAACACAGGCGCATAACTGATTTTAGAGCTGTTTTAAAATGTACCTTTGGTGTTTTTTATATTTTTTTCCTTGATAGATGGAGTTACACAGCATTTTCTTTATACACTTTAGCAGAAGGTTCCTGAATTTGACTGGGACTCTTGATATCTTCTGAAAAAAATCAGTAGGCTGGATCTAACACACAGGTGTGGATCCTAAATAAATCAGTCCAATTTAGGGGAATTATTTAGAGTAATAGTGTTACAACAACAAAAACAACGTGCCCTCTTCAATATCTCAGCTGATGAATTTCAATCTTGATACGCTCGCTCAGACAATATTTGATACACCATTTGCCTGTGACTCAAAGGAAGGGTGATACACAATGTTTGAGTTTGTTAATTACTAAAAGTTGGTAAAATTACAGTTATTGGAAAACAATATAGGAAGGAGTGACAGTAAGCAGCTGATTCCAACGAGAACTGTCTCTATTTTAATTTAAGGTGGGGGAGCTCCCTCCCCCCGTTTTTCTTTTTCTATCTTAATTTTGTTACAGGTCTGTTCGTTCTGGAGTATGGACACGGCTGACATGAGACGCAGATCGGTGCCGATTTGGGGTTGGAAGAATGAAACTGAGCATTTACAGCCGATATGTGTGTCGTGGGGCACCCATCACATCTGGGACAGTTGCTTACGCTGGACACTGGACCAGGGACTGTTTCACATCACTAAATCCTGGCAAGAAGTCCCAATACCACCTCACCTTCAAGAAGGTCAGTGCCCCATCTAGGGGATAACGCTCCCATGAACAATGTTTCCTCACCCTGGAACAATGGCCAACGCCTATGAACAGCACAGATCCTAAGCTATCAAGGGAAAATGACTATCTGCATACACTGGAGTTGAATGTCTCATCCAGTTTCTGAGTCGTGGACCAGAACTTTGTCACTGAGGTGCATCGACAGCGAATCACTGCAACATGTGGGGGACGAGGTGTGGAGTTCCATACATGGAAGCTGTGAGTGCGAAGTCTAGACTCCAGTCTCTTTTCTGCCTGATCTGCTGTACATGTCAGTCCAGTCCATCTCAAGGACCACAGACTGATAACAGACTTTTTGTTAAGGCAAATGGATTGTTGCAGGTAATAACTTCTTAAGGCAGCCGATTGGGCAGATACGAACACTACAGGTTTGCGGTTTTGAAAAATATACTACTGTCTCTTAAAATTTTTTACTATATAACTGATATGTTCCTTTTTAAACATGAGTTTTAATTCTATTATGTCCAGCACCGTATTGCTCATAATTAACAGCAGCTGGTGTATGTTACCATATCTTCTATGGGCAGACAATCCACAGGGGTGGGAATACTTTCACATGCTCCACTTCTACTTAGGTTTCTGTGAGTTCTGGTTAACAACTGCATGTCATAAATTTCCACAAGGGGGGTTGCAACGTCCTGAGGGGACGGGTTTATTACATGGGTCTCTCGGTAAGCACAGATGTGTCCTGCTTGGGACATTCTGTTTTTAAACAACATAGGTTAAACGGATCTGTTAGGTTCTTTCTTAAATAGCTCTCAAGTATTGAGATTTTTCTATTGTACAATATAACTGTTGCATGCTAAAACTTATCAGATTTTCACCAGACTTTGCCGTTACCAGGTGTTTTATTCAGGTAAAACCCAATATTTTATCAGTATGTAAGTACCTTGGAACAGTCAGCATTCTCATACCATCAACTTGCTGTGAGCACATTAGAATAATCATTATTTCGATGGGTACACTGATCTTACACAACTTTTGGAGGACTTCTTGTAGATCTGTGGGTTTATGAAATTGCATTAAGTTTTGATCTGAATCCAGGATATAGGGCAGTGTTTTTCATACTTCAATTCAGATAATTATTTGCAGTTAATTGATTCCCTGTGATGACTAATACTATTCTTTGTTAATGTTTTGTAACAAAATTAATTTTGTGCCAAGCAGAGGGATATGACATAAACATTTATATGATAACACTGTATTGTAAAGTTATATAGATCTTAAACTTTATATCAACCCTTGGCACAAGTAATTTGAATGAAGGATTCTTGTGCAGGACACCACGGAGGTATGTAACTGCATTGTAAATCAGATAACGGTTGTTTAAACAAAAAGAAACCCCCCAGAAAAGACCTTACCCATGGCTCTCTGGAATGTTTGTTAAGTGACTCCCAAAACAGACTGGAACCGTTTAATAATTTAATGGGCGGAGTGTCAGACAACACGTATCTGCTACAGACAGATTCTATGAGGGGGGTTCTTGGAAAAAGGCTTAAACAGTTTAAGCAGGACAATAAAGTGAATGTTAAATTAAATAGAAAAACTATAGGAACTAGGAAAAACTGGATAAAACAGAGATAAACAGAGGGTAACTTAATGCATATTTAGTTTACTTTAAAATCATTGGTGTGTCAGGTAGGTTTGTTAAGGATTCAAAGCCACGTATATCTGTTGCAGTAAACTGGATCAGGATTTGTAACAACTGGATAAAACAAAATGAGAACAAAATGAGGGTTTGCTTTTCTTCTCAGATTAAAAATAGGAACTTTTTTACAGCATAGACATCTGAGTAAAGGGTACAGAAGCAAAGTGTGGTGACGTGCTGAAAGGTTTTATGTGAAGTGGTGTGATGGATGGTAATCTTTAATCTTTAATTCAGAGAACATTCTGACATTCTTACAGGATAACAGTGTTATGGAAATATAATCACTTATATATAATAGTGTAGCTTAAAGTGATATAGATGTTAACTTTAACCCAGTGACCTGAACAGATGAGGATGTATGTAGAACAAAGGTTGGTTTCACACTTCAGTGGGCATGTGTACATCCCAGGATGCACCGAGGCCATATGACAGTCTTGTGAGCAGATAACGCTGTTAAAAATGCTTACATGAGGCTTTTCATTGTTTTAGTTAACTTCCAGGAAACAAGCCAGGAACCAAGCTAGATTAAATTTAACGGTCAAAGGTTAGGCAGCAGACTCACTGTCTCAAGGAAACTTAGACAAAAGGTTGGCCCAACACAAACGGGCCCTACATGCGTCTTGTTACTATACTTTGATTTCACAACTGCATTAACAAATTTTTTATTTTACAGACAGGGGAATCTTCACCAGAGATTAACATATTTGTGTGGTCGTTGCATTTTCTTACAGGACAGCGTAAGGACGAGGAAAGAGGAATTGCAATAAAATGTCTCATTAACTATTACATTTCTAAAATAGGTTTCTCATAGGCTGGAGGGGAAACAACAAGAAGGTTGGTTCAGATTAATGGGGAGAATTCTAAACACAATTGACTATAATTCTGTGCACAGACTACATTGAAATTGGGGTGAAAAAGATGAGAAGTGTGTTTCTTTTGGGAGTGTTCAGTTAATTTCATTACAGGATATGATTCCATATGACTGAAAGGAGCTTTTTGGGACCGAGGTCAATCCGGAATTACAGGTAGCACACAACATTTGATATCTAAACGGTTGTCATGTAAGTTTCAGGAGACATAAAATTAGGAGAAATGTAAAGGGAGTCCGCCGACCCCCAACCTCGAAGGAGTGCGCGCTGAGGTCATCACAGACAGATGTGGTGGGCCAGAGGTCAGGGGCCCATCTGATTCCAGAGCCGTGTGTACCAGCCAAACAGAAGTTCCAGGAAAGATCACCGGAACAACTTATCTCGCAGAGCCACCCACGGAAGGGGCAGCTGGAATTTTATTTTGTTTTCGTTTTTTATTTTTAATAAAGATTAACATACAGTTCTGTGGAGACCGCGGTTGGAACACTGGCTCTTTAAACCATCTTCTTTAAAGGCGAGAAGAAGACATCTTCGAGACGCAAGACATCATGACAACAATTGAATGCATTGTGTAAAAGAGAAAAGAAATTGAGAGTTTTTGTAATCACTGCATATGTCTTATAAGTCATATGCATATGTCATACCTATATATTCATAAGGTGTTCAATATTAGTATCGTTAGAATCTTGGTTTTGCATTGCATGAAAATCTGTTTTTTATTCTATGGTTTGATCTGAGTGTAGTGCTTTCATGGGTTATCTTTATTTCTAAGAAGCAATTTGTTAATCTAGGTTAGGACTCTTAAAGTCATATTTAGATCATATAATAGTCTCTGGTAGTTGCACATTTACCTTAGCCTTGCACCTCTCGGATAAAGGTGCTTACTTTTCTTAATTCTAGTAGGTTAGAGATTCAGATAGGTTTAGTAGCTTTTTAGCTTATACTTGGGTTATTTTACATTTAAGGGGAACATTTGAACTTCATTTGATTTCATAAGTCGCCTACAGAGGGGACAGTGGGTTACAATATTACATCTTATCATTTACATTTTGTTTAAGGGTTTCAAGACAGACTTAGTTTAGCCTAGTTATTGGTTTGATCTTTGAGGGATCAAAACAGAGGGGTTGTTGAGAATTAAAAATATATCTTAGTTGGGGTTACTGAGGAAAGCAGAGGGGGGTCTGCCCTTCCTTCTCCAGCGTAAGATAAACATGGAGTTTTATTGTCCTGAGGAGGTGGTCAGAAGGAGAGGGGTCAGTCATCCTCCCACTGAGCCATGCAGGAGGAGTTTAAAGTTGATAAAAGGAATGTCTTGGTAAAACTTACTTTAGACAGACAGACAGACTTATCCACCGCGGTGAGAACAACATCTTGTAATGGTATGTACTCTGTCTCAATATTTAATTTCTATGAATTAAATATGTATTTAAACCGTTCTACCTCTGATCAATGATTCCTTATTTATTGTCAAATCTTAAACCGGGGTAAAAATGGGCCTTTAGTAGCGAAGCAGGATTAGGCCAGTAATACATAAATCACACGCCCAAATCGTCTGAATCATGTTAAATATGAATTTCACTGAGTTTAAACAGTGTTCTGCTGTTACTAATGACCTGGCACATAGAATGTTCCTTTGCAGCATATTTGGCTTCCAATTTCTGCCTTTCTGAGGTGTGAGAAGTGAATTATAACCATCACATTTTTGAGTGGCCTTTTGCATTAGAGCAGCCAAAATGACTTATTTAGGTGTCAGAAGGAGAAAACTAGGTCTCCCCACAAGGTGTAAGCAGTGTTTCCACACACCTTAGCTGTTGGACAGCTCCCATCTGTTTTAGCGGCCAAATCATCTGAATCATGTTAAATATGAATTTCACTGAGTTTAAACAGTTTGCTGCTATTACTAATGACCGGGCATATAGAATGTTCATTTGCAGCATATTTGGATTCAAATTTCTGCCTTTCTGAGGTGTGAGAAGTGAATTATAACCATTACATTCTTCGCGTGGTCTTTTGCATTAGAGCAGACAAAATGACTTATCAAGGTGTCAGAAGGACCAAATTAGGTCTCCCCACAAGGTTTAAGCATTGTTTCCACACACCTGAGTTTGTTGACTGCTATCTTCTGTTTTAGCACCCAAATCATCTGAATCATGTTAAATATGAATTTCACTGAGTTTAAACAGTGTTCTGCTGTTACTAATGACCGGGCTCATAGAATGTTCATTTGCAGCATATTTGGATTCAAATTCCTGCCGTTCTGAGGTTTGAGAAGTGAATTATAACCATTACATTGTTTTATTGGCCTTTTGCATTAGAGCAGCCAAAATGACTTATTTAGGTGTCAAAACGCCCAAATTAGGTCTCCTCATAAGGTTTAAAGCAGTGTTTCCACACACCCTAGTTGTTGGACAGCTCCCTTATGCTTTAGCACACAAAACGTCTGAAAAATGTTAAATTTGAATTTCACTGGGTTTAAAAAGTGTGCTGCTGTTACTAATGACCGGGCTCATAGAATGTACATTTGCAGCATATTTGGCTTCCAATTTCTGCCTTTTTGAGGTGTGAGAAGTGAATTATAACCATTACATTCTTTGAGTGGCCTTTTGAATTATTGCAACAAAAATGACTTATATATGTGTAAGAAGGACCAAATTAGGTCTCCCCACAAGGTTTAAGCATTGTTTCCACACAACTTAGTTTATTGACTGCTCTCTTCTGTTTTAGCGCCAAAATCGTCTGAATCATGTTAAATATGAATTTCACTGAGTTTAAACAGTGTTCTGCTGTTACTAATGACAGGGCTCATAGAATGTTCATTTGCAGCATATTTGGCTTCAAATTTCTTCCTTTCTGAGGTGTGAGAAGTGAATTATAACCATTACATTCTTTGAGTGGCCCTTTGCATTAGAGCAGCAATAATGACTTATTTAGGTGTCAGAAGGACAAAATTAGGTCTCCCCACAAGGTGTAAGCAGTGTTTCCACACACCTTAGCTGTTGGACAGCTCCCATCTGTTTTAGTGCCCAAATCGTCTGAATCATGTTAAATATGAATTTCACTGAGTTTAAACAGTCTTCTGCAGTTACTAATGACCGGGCACATAGAATGTTCATTTGCAGCATATTTGGCTTCAAATTTCTGCCTTTCTGATGTGTGAGAAGTGAATTATAACAATTACATTCTTTGAGTGGTGTTTTGCATTAGAGCAGAAATAATGTCTTATTTAGGTGTCAGAAGGACAAAATTAGGTCTCCCCACAAGGTGTAAGCAGTGTTTCCACACACCTTAGTGTATTGACTGCTCTCTTCTGTTTTAGCGCCCAAATCGTCTGAAACTGTAACGTACAGGAATAAGGACCCAATATGCACACAAACAGGTATGAGCCTTTAAGTGTTTTATTTACTCGAGCTCTGAGCGTGTCGGGGAAAACGCGCAGGCAGCGCGGCACGGGGAGCGCACAGCAGGCAGCTCTCCAATTGGAAACCCCCTGTGGCAGACACTACAGGTTAGTGATCGGGAAAAAAGGGAAAAAACTGGCAAGGAGGGAGAAGGAAGATCACTAACCTGGTAGAGGGATTCAGAGCTTGGGTCCGGTTCAGGTCCGGGGCGGAGGTCCGACGGCGGACAGTAATGTGAGGCCGTTGAGCGGCAGGCAAACAGGGGCAATCCAGCAGGGAAATCCAGGTCCGTTCCAAGGTCTGTTAACTGATGGGCAGAGATGCAAAAGGGGTCAGGCAGATTCGAAGAGTTAAACAGAGCGGGGGTCCGGTACACAAGCAGGCTATCCAGGGCAGAGACAGAATCGGCGGTCAGAAAGCTGATCAGGAATCAGCTGATCTGTGGAAGTCCCTAATGAGGGACTTGTCAAATATGTTCCGGGACGAGACCCATTGACGCTCCTCTGGGCCATAACCTTCCCAATCGATGAGATACTGAGTACCTCGGCCCCACCTTCTGGACCTGAGAATGCGCCTCACCGTGTAGACAGGAAAACCATCAACGAGACGGGTGGGAGGTGGGGGTGTGGAGGCGGGCAACAGGCAGGAAGTCTTGAAGGGCTTAACTTGGGACACATGGAAGGTAGGATGAACCCTCATAGACGGAGGCAGGAGGAGACGGACCGCCACCGGGTTCACTACCTTGGAGATAGGAAAGGGGCCAACAAATCGAGGAGCCAGCTTCTTGCAATCCACCTTAAGCGGAAGGTTCCTGGTAGAAAGCCAGACTTTATCCCCGGGTGTATACTGAGGGGCTGGGATCCGCCGGCGGTTGGCAGCCCGCGCCTGGGACTGGGAGGAGGTGAGAAGGGCCCTTCTAGCCCTCCTCCAGGCTCGCTGACACCTTAGTGTCAGCGAGCACTGGTTCCAAATGGGCACTGGTTCCAAATGGGCACTGGTTCCAAATGGGCCAAGGGAACCCTGGCCTCTCTCTCCTCAACGGTAAACACCGGTGGTTGAAACCCATACACAATGTAAAAAGGGGAGAGCCCGGTTGAGCTGGAGGGCGTTGAATTGATGGCGTGCTCCACCCAAGGGAGGTTACTGGCCCACTTGGTGGAGTCGGACCCACAGATCAGGCGGAGCTTAGCCTCCACCTCTTGGTTGAGCCTCTCCGTCTGGCCGTCAGTCTGAGGATGGAAACCAGAGAAGAGGCTAACTGAGATCCCAAGCATGGCACAGAACTGTTGCCAGTAACGGGCCACAAACTGGGGTCCCCTGTCCGAAACTATGTCGGAGGGCAACCCGTGATGCCGAAACACTTCCTTCGGCAGAATGAAGCCCATCGGCTTGGCCGAAGGGAGTTTTGGTAAGGGAACCAAGTGGACCATTTTTGAGAAGCGGTCTACAATGGTCAGGATGACCGAGTTGCCCTTGGAAACAGGCAGGCCCGTGACAAAGTCCATAGACAGACTGGACCACGGCTGGGAGGGAACAGGCAGGGGTCGGAGGAGACCGGACGGGGGTTTTCGTGAGACCTTCGCCTGGTTGCAGTGGGTACAGGCCAAGATAAAATCCTTAACGTCCCTAGACAGCGTGGGCCACCAGAACTGGGTGCGTACAATGTGTAGCGTCTTGGTGATGACAGTACAAACGGGAGCTTTGGCAGAACTCGAGGACCCTGCCTCTTAGTGGGTCAGGGACGAAAAGTCTCTTCTTGGGGCAAGCCTCGGGGACACGTACCCCATTGAGGGCGTTCCTGACCTCTGTTTCCAACCCGGTCCGGGTAACTGCACATCTGACCGATTCAGGGAGGATGTATCCCTGCGTCTGCTCAGGGACTTCCTTCTCTGCCTCAAACATATGGGACAGAGCATCGGGCTTGAGGTTCTTGGAGCCAGGCCTGAAAGACAGGGAAAAACTGAAACGGCTGAAGAAAAGAGCCCATCTAGCTTGACGAGGATTGAGTCTCTTAGCTGTCCTTAAATACTCCAGATTCCTGTGATCTGTCCACACCAGGAAGGGAATTTTGGACCCCTCCAGCCAGTTCCTCCACTCCTCCAGAGCCAACTTGACTGGCAAGAGCTCCCGGTCTCCGACGTCGTAGTTGCGCTCTGCTGGAGATAACTTTCTAGAGAAGTAAGCGCAAGGGTGTAACCGACCCTGTTCAACTTTCTGGCTGAGTACTGCTCCTACTCCAGAACTAGAGGCATCAACCTCCATGATGAACTGTTTCTCAGGGTCAGGGGCGACCAGTACTGGAGCTGAGGTAAACATGCGTTTTAGCCTGCCTAAAAGCTTTATCTGCCTGGTCGTTCCAGGCAAACCTTGTTTTTACAGAGGTCAGAGCGTGGAGCAGAGATGCCACTTGGATATAACTCCTAATAAAACGTTGATAAAAGTTGGCAAACCCCAGAAACCTCTGGAGTTGTCTCCGGTCAGCAGGTGTGGGCCACTCAATAACTGAACGGACCTTGGCGGGATCCATGGCCATCTGACCAGGAGCAAGGATAAACCTAAGAAAACTAGTGGAGGACACATGAAATTCACATTTTTCCACCTTAACATATAACTGGTTCTGTAACAGGCGAAGCAGAACTGAACGTACGTGCTGTTTATGGGTCGTGAGGTCTTCTGAATAAATCAAGATGTCATCGAGGTAGACAAAGACGAACCTCCCAATCATATCTCTAAGCACTTCGTTCACGAGGTTCTGGAAGACGGCTGGGGCATTGGTGAGCCCGAACGGCATAACCAGGTATTCATAGTGACCTGTGGGAGTGTTAAAGGCCGTTTTCCACTCATCTCCCTCCCTGATTCGAACCAGGTGGTAAGCATTTCTGAGGTCCAACTTGGTAAACAGCTTGGCCCCCCTGACCTGGTCGAAGGCTGTATTCATTAAGGGAATGGGGTAACGATTCTTCACCAAAATGTCATTCAACCCCCTGTAATCAATGCAGGGACGGAGTGAGCCGTCCTTCTTACCCACAAAGAAAAAACCTGCCCCAGCAGGTGAGGAAGAAGGACGGATAATGCCAGCCCTGAGAGAGTCATCGATGTACCTCTGCATGGCCTCGGACTCAGGGATAGACAGGGAATAAAGGCGACCTCTGGGAGGGTCAGTCCCAGGAAGCAGCTCAATGCAGCAGTCGTAAGGACGGTGCGGAGGTAGACTGGTGGCTTTAGCTTTATTAAATACCTCTCTGAGGTCGTGGTAGTCGGAGAGAACTTTGGACAGGTCGGGGTAAATCTCATCCGGCTCTCCTTGAGGCGACCGGAGAGGTAGGGCAGACCTTAAACAGGAGACAGAGCAAGAAGAAGCCCAACCAGTGACCTCCCCCTTACGCCAGTCTATGAGGGGGTTGTGTTTCCTCAGCCAAGAGCTGCCCAGGACGACTGGAACCTGAGGGGAGTTAATAATCATAAAGGTTAGGCTCTCTCTATGATTACCTCCAATGAGAAGATCGACGGGTTCTGTGACGAGATGGGAATGGTGCAACTTGTGGCCGTCCAGCGCCAGGATGCTGAGAGAAGACGGACCCAGGTGGAGTCTGATGTTTAGCCTCCTGGCTAATCCCTCGTCCATGAATTCGGTTTCAGCCCCAGAATCCACAAACACAGACAGGTTATGGTGCTTGGCAGACACAAAAATTGTAGCAGGTAACAAAAATTCAGAGGAGGCAGAGACCTTGGTCCGGCTCAGTAGGGACTCCCCCCGCCCTACTGAGCCTGGTCTTTTAACGGACAGGTGCTAGCACGATGGCGCTCCCCCCCACAATAAAGACAGAGGTTCTGCTGGAACCTCCGCTGGCGCTCCTCGACAGACAGTCGCGCTCTGCCTAGCTGCATAGGCTCAGGAGCAGCTGGACCAGGAGGGGGCAGTAGTGCTGCTGGTGTGGAAGAGGTCCAGGAAACAGGACGGCGTTCCCTCCGCCGTTCCATAAGACGGAGGTCTTACGAGTCACCAATTCCTCTAGCTGTTTGAGGGAATGTGGATAATGCTTGGTGGCGAGCTCATCCCTTATTCTGTCATTCAACCCCGAGATGAAGACATCCATGAGAGCAGGCTCATTCCAGGGACTCTCAGCTGCTAGAAGGTGGAAATCTATGATATAATTGGAGACAGACTTATCTCCTTGCCTGAGAGCCAGAAGCCCCCTAGTGGACTCCCTGCAGGGCAGCACTGGGCTGAATACTCTGACCAGCTTGCGGGAAAAATCTAAATAAGAATAGCACAGAGGGGAATCAGACTGCCATTCAGATGTTGCCCCGCCAGATTGTACTGTAACGTACAGGAATAAGGACCCAATATTCACACAAACAGGTATGAGCCTTTAAGTGTTTTATTTACTCGAGCTCTGAGCGTGTCGGGGAAAACGCGCAGGCAGCGCAGCACGGGGAGCGCACAGCAGGCAGCTCTCCAACTGGAAACCCCCTGTGGCAGACACTACAGGTTAGTGATCGGGAAAAAAGGGAAAAAACTGGCAAGGAGGGAGAAGGAAGATCACTAACCTGGTAGAGGGATTCAGAGCTCGGGTCCGGTTCAGGTCTGGGGCGGAGGTCCAACGGCGGACAGTAATGTGAGGCCGTTGAGCGGCAGGCAAACAGGGGCAATCCAGCAGGGAAATCCAGGTCCGTTCCAAGGTCTGTTAACTGATGGGCAGAGATGCAAAAGGGGTCAGGCAGATTCGAAGACTTAAACAGAGCAGGCTATCCAGGGCAAAGACAGAATCGGCGGTCAGAAAGCTGATCAGGTCGGGCACACAGGCGGGCAAACAGGAACAATTCAGGGGTCTGGCAGGCTCGGTAAACGGTGGCGGAATCAGGTCGGAAAACGGTAAAGCTGGCAGGTTTCAGGAATGCTGGAAAGTAACAAGGGTTGGCTTGAGACAATCTGGCACTGGGGGCTGATCTGGACTGGGTATATATGGAGGTGAGACAGGTAGAACCAGTGAGGACTAATTGCAGAAACGAGGAGTAGAGCAGGTGTGCTGAATTGTGTATCAGCTCCAGTGCCAGGAACGTTACAGAATCATGTTAAATATGAATTTCACTGAGTTTAAACAGTGTTCTGCAGTTACTAATGACCGGGCACATAGAATGTTCATTTGCAGCATATTTGGCTTCAAATTTCTGCCTTTCTGAGCTGTGAGAAGTGAATTATAACCATTACATTCTTTAAGTGGCGTTTTGCATTACAGCAGCCAAAATGACTTATTTAGGTGGCAGACGGACCAAATTAGGTCTCCCCACAAGGTGTAAGCAGTGTTTCCACACACCTTAGCTGTTGGACAGCTCCCATCTGTTTTAGTGCCCAAATCGTCTGAATCATGTTAAATATGAATTTCACTGAGTTTAAACAGTGTTCTGCAGTTACTATTGACCGGGCACATAGAATGTTCATTTGCAGCATATTTGGCATCAAATTTCTGCCTTTTTGAGGTGTGAGAAGTGAATTATAACCATTGCATTCTTTTTGTGCCCTTTTGCATTAGAGCTGACAAAATTACTTATTTAGGTGTCAGAACGACCAAATTAGGTCTCCCCACAAGGTGTAAGCAGTGTTTCCACACACCTTAGCTGTTGGACAGCTCCCATCTGTTTTAGTGCCCAAATCGTCTGAATAATGTTAAATAAGAATTTCACTGAGTTTAAACAGTGTTCTGCAGTTACTAATGACAGGGCTCATAGAATGTTCATTTAGAGCATATTTGGCTTCAAATTTCTGCCTTTCTGAGGTGTGAGAAGTGAATTATAACCATTACATTCTTTAAGTAACCTTGTGCATTAGAGCAACCAAAATGACTTATTTAGGTGTTAGAAGGACCAAATTAGGTCTCCCCACAAGGTGTAAGCAGTGTTTCCACACACCTTAGCTGTTGGACAGCTCCCATCTGTTTTAGTGCCAAAATCTTGTGTATCATGTTAAATATGAATTTCACTGAGTTTAAACAGTGTTCTGCTGTTACTAATGACAGGGCTCATAGAATGTTCATTTGCAGCATATTTGGCTTCAAATTTCTGCCTTTCTGATGTGTGAGAAGTGAATTATAACCATTACATTCTTTGAGTGGCCATTTGCATTAGAGCAGCAATAATGACTTATTTAGGTGTCAGTAGGACAAAATTAGGTCTCCCCACAAGGTGTAAGCAGTGTTTCCACACACCTTAGCTGTTGGACAGCTCCCATCTGTTTTAGTGCCCAAATCGTCTGAATCATGTTAAATATGAATTTCACTGAGTTTAAACAGTGTTCTGCAGTTACTAATGAACAGGCACATAGAATGTTCATTTGCAGCATATTTGGCTTCAAATTTCTGCCTTTTTGAGGTGTGAGAAGTGAATTATAACCATTACATTCTTTTTGTGCCCTTTTGCATTAGAGCTGCCAAAATTACTTATTTAGGTGTCAGAAGGACCAAATTAGGTCTCCCCACAAGGTGTAAGCAGTGTTTCCACACACCTTAGTTTATTGACTGCTCTCTTCTGTTTTAGTGCTCAAATCGTCTTAATCATGTTAAATATGAATTTCACTGAGTTTAAACAGTGTTCTGCTGTTACTAATGACCGGGCTCATAGAATGTTCATTTGGAGCATATCTGGCATCAAATTACTGCCTTCCTTAGCTATGAGAAGTGAATTATAACCATTACATTCTTTAAGTGCCCTTGTGCAATAGAGCAGCCAAAATGACTTATTTAGGTGTCAGGAGGACCAAATTAGGTCTCCCCACAAGGTGTAAGCAGTGTTTCCACACACCTTAGCTGTTGGACAGCTCTCTTCTGTTTTAGTGCCCAAATCGTCTGAATCATGTTAAATATGAATTTCACTGAGTTTAAACAGTGTTCTGCTGCTACTAATGACAGGGCTCATAGAATGTTAATTTGGAGCATATCTGGCATCAGATTTCTGCCTTTCTGGCTGTGAGAAGTGAATTATAACCATTACATTCTTTTTGTGCCCTTTTGCATTAGAGCTGCCAAAATGACTTATTTAGGTGTCAGAAGGATCAAATTAGGTCTCCCCACAAGGTGTAAGAAGGGTTTCCACACACCTTAGCTGTTGGACTGCTCCCATCTGTTTTAGCGCCCAAATCCTCTGAATCATGTTAAATATAAATTTTACTGAGTTTAAACAGTGTTCTGCAGTTACTAATGACCGGGCACATAGGATGTGCATTTGCAGCATATTTGGCTTCAAATTTCTGCCTTTCTGAGGTGTGAGAAGTGAATTATAACCATTACATTCTTTTTGTGCCCTTTTGCATTAGAGCTGCCAAAATTACTTATTTAGGTGTCAGAAGGACCAAATTAGGATTCCCCACAAGGTGTAAGCAGTGTTTCCACACACCTTAGTTTATTTACTCCTCTCTTCTGTTTTAGTGCCCAAATCGTCTGAATCATGTTAAATATGAATTTCACTGAGTTTAAACAGTGTTCTGCTGTTACTAATGACAGGGCTCATAGAATGTTCATTTGCAGCATATTTGGCTTAAAATTTCTGCCTTTCTGAATTGTGAGAAGAGAAATATAACCATTACATTCTTTGAGTGGCCTTTTGCATTAGAGCAGCAAAAATGACTTATTTAGGTGTAAGAAGGACAAAATAAGGTCTCCCCACAAGGTGTAAGCAGTGTTTCCACACACCTTAGTTTATTGACTGCTCTCTGCTGTTTTAGCGCCCAAATCGTCTGAATCATGAAAAATATGAATTTCACTGAGTTTAAACAGTGTTCTGCTGTTTTACTAATGACTGGGCACATATAATGTTCATTTGCAGCATATTTGGCTTCAAATTTCGGCCTTTCTGAGTTGTGAGAAGTGAATTATAACCATTACATTCTTTTTGTGCCCTTTTGCATTAGACCTTCCAAAATTACTTATTTAGGTGTCAGAAGGACCAAATTAGGTCTCCCCACAAGGTGTAAGCAGTGTTTCCAAACTATTTAGTTTATTGACTGCTCCCATCTGTCTTAGTGCCCAAATCGTCTGAATCATGTTAAATATGAATTTCACTGAGTTTAAACAGTGTTCTGCTGTTTTACTAATGACCGGGCACATAGAATGTTCATTTGCAGCATATCTGGCATCAAATTTCTGCCATTTTGAGGTGTGAGAAGTGAATTATAACCATTGCATTCTTTTTGTGCCCTTTTGCATTAGAGCAGCAAAAATGACTTATTTAGGTGTCAGAAGGACCAAATTAGGTCTCCCCACAAGGTATAAGCAGTGTTTCCACACACCTTAGTTTACTGACTCCTCTCTTCTGTTTTAGTGCCCAAATCGTCTGAATCATGTTAAATATGAATTTCACTGAGTTTAAACAGTGTTCTGCTGTTACTAATGACAGGGCCATTAGAATGTTCATTTGCAGCATATTTGGCTTAAAATTTCTGCCTTTCTGAGTTGTGAGAAGAGAAATATAACCATTACATTCTTTGAGTGCCCTTTTGCACTAGAGCAGCAAAAAAGACTTATTTAGGTGTCAGAAGGACCAAATTAGGTCTCCCCACAAGGTGTAAGCAGTGTTTCCACACACCTTAGCTCTTGGACAGCTCCCATCTCTTTTCGGGCCCAAATCGTCTGAATCAAGTTAAATATGAATTTCACTGAGTTTAAACAGTGTTCTGCTGTTTTACTAATGACCGGGCTCAGAGAATGTTCATTTGCAGCATATTTGGCTTCAAATTTCTGACTTTCTGAAGTGTGATAAGTGAATTATAACCATTTCATTCTTTGAGTGGCCTTTTGCATTAGAGCTGCCAAAATTACTTATTTAGGTGTCAAGAGGACCAAATTAGGTCTCCCCACAAGGTGTAAGCTGTGTTTCCACACACCTTAGTTTATTGACTGCTCTCTTCTGTCTTAGCGCCCAAATCGTCTTAATCATGTTAAATATGAATTTCACTGAGTTTAAACAGTGTTCTTCTGTTACCAATGACAGGGCTCATAGAATGTTCATTTGCAGCATATTTGGCTTAAAATTTCTGCCTTTTTGAGGTGTGAGAAGTGAATTATAACCATTAAATTCTTTGAATGGCCCTTTGCATTAGAGCTGCAAAAATGACTTATTTTAGGTATCAGAAGGACAAAATTAGGTCTCCCCACAAGGTGTAAGCAGTGTTTCCACACACCTTAGTTTTTTGACTGTTGTCTTCTGTTTTAGCGCCCAAATCGTCTGAATCATGTTAAATATGAATTTCACTGAGTTTAAACAGTGTTCTGCTGTTACTAATGACAGGGCTCATAGAGTGTTAATTTGGAGCATATCTGGCATCAGATTTCTGCCTTTCTGGCTGTGAGAAGTGAATTATAACCATTACATTCTTTTTGTGCCCTTTTGCATTAGAGCTGCCAAAATGACTTATTTAGGTGTCAGAAGGATCAAATTAGGTTTCCCCACAAGGTGTAAGCAGGGTTTCCACACACCTCAGCTGTTGGACAGCTCCCATCTGTTTTAGTGCTCAAATCGTCTGAATCATGGTAAATATAAATTTCACTGAGTTTAAACAGTGTTCTGCTATTACTAATGACAGGGCTCATAGAATGTTCATTTGGAGCATATTTGGCATCAGATTTCTGCCTTTCTAGCTGTGAGAAGTGAATTATAACCATTACATTCTTTTTGTGCCCTTTTGCATTAGAGCAGCAATAATGACTTATTTAGGTGTCAGAAGGACAAAATTAGGTCTTCCAACAAGATGAAAGCAGTGTTTCCACACACCTCAGCTGTTGGACAGCTCCCATCTGTCTTAGTGGCCAAATCGTCTGAATCATGTTAAATATAAATTTTACTGAGTTTAAACAGTGTTCTGCAGTTACTAATGACCGGGCACATAGAATGTTCATTTGCAGCATATTGGCTTCAAATTTCTGCCTTTTTGAGGTGTGAGAAGTGAATTATAACCATTTCATTCTTTCAGTGGCCTTTTGCATTGGAGAAGCAAAAATGACTTATTCAGGTGTCAGAGGGACAAAATTAGGTCTCCCCACAAGGTGTAAGCAGTGTTTCCACACACCTTAGCTATTGGACAGCTCTCTTCTGTTTTAGCGCCCAAATTCGTCTGAATCATGTTAAATATGAATTTCACTGGGTTTAAACTGTGTTCTGATGTTACTAATGACCGGGCACATAGAATGTTAATTTGCGGCATATCTGGCATCAAATTTCTGCCTTTCTGAGCTGTGAGAAGTGAATTATAACCATTACATTCTTTGAGTGGCCTTTTGCATTACAGCAGCCAAAATGACTTATTTAGGTGTCAGAGGGACCAAATTAGGTCTCCACACAAGGTGTAAGCAGTGTTTCCACACACCTTAGCTGTTGGACAGCTCCTATCTGTTTTAGCGCCCAAACCGTCTGAATCATGTTAAATATAAATTTCACTGAGTTTAAACAGTGTTCTGCTATTACTAATGACAGGGCTCATAGAATGTTCATTTGGAGCATATTTGGCATCAGATTTCTGCCTTTCTAGCTGTGAGAAGTGAATTATAACCATTACATTCTTTTTGTGCCCTTTTGCATTAGAGCAGCAATAATGACTTATTTAGGTGTCAGAAGGACAAAATTAGGTCTTCCAACAAGATGAAAGCAGTGTTTCCACACACCTCAGCTGTTGGACAGCTCCCATCTGTCTTAGTGGCCAAATCGTCTGAATCATGTTAAATATAAATTTTACTGAGTTTAAACAGTGTTCTGCAGTTACTAATGACCGGGCACATAGAATGTTCATTTGCAGCATATTGGCTTCAAATTTCTGCCTTTTTGAGGTGTGAGAAGTGAATTATAACCATTTCATTCTTTCAGTGGCCTTTTGCATTGGAGAAGCAAAAATGACTTATTCAGGTGTCAGAGGGACAAAATTAGGTCTCCCCACAAGGTGTAAGCAGTGTTTCCACACACCTTAGCTATTGGACAGCTCTCTTCTGTTTTAGCGCCCAAATTCGTCTGAATCATGTTAAATATGAATTTCACTGGGTTTAAACTGTGTTCTGATGTTACTAATGACCGGGCACATACAATGTTAATTTGCGGCATATCTGGCATCAAATTTCTGCCTTTCTGAGCTGTGAGAAGTGAATTATAACCATTACATTCTTTGAGTGGCCTTTTGCATTACAGCAGCCAAAATGACTTATTTAGGTGTCAGAGGGACCAAATTAGGTCTCCACACAAGGTGTAAGCAGTGTTTCCACACACCTTAGCTGTTGGACAGCTCTCTTCTGTTTTATCGCCCAAATTCGTCTGAATCATGTTAAATATGAATTTCACTGAGTTTAAACTGTGTTCTGATGTTACTAATGACCGGGCACATAGAATGTTAGTTTGCAGCATATTTGGCATCAAATTTCTGCCTTTCTGAGCTGTGAGAAGTGAATTATAACCATTACATTCTTTGAGTGGCCTTTTGCATTACAGCAGCCTAAATGACTTATTTAGGTGTCAGAGGGACAAAATTAGGTCTCCCCACAAGGTGTAAGCAGTGTTTCCACACACCTTAGCTGTTGGACAGCTCTCTTCTGTTTTAGCACCCAAATTCGTCTGAATCATGTTAAATATGAATTTCACTGAGTTTAAACTGTGTTCTGATGTTACTAATGACCGGGCACATAGAATGTTAATTTGCGGCATATCTGGCATCAAATTTCTACCTTTCTGAGCTGTGAGAAGTGAATTATAACCATTACATTCTTTGAGTGGCCTTTTGCATTACAGCAGCCAAAATGACTTATTTAGGTGTCAGAGGGACCAAATTAGGTCTCCCCACAAGGTGTAAGCAGTGTTTCCACACACCTTAGTTTTTTGACTGCTGTCTTCTGTTTTAGCGCCCAAATCGTCTGAATCATGTTAAATATGAATTTCACTGAGTTTAAACAGTGTTCTGCTGTTACTAATGACAGGGCTCATAGAGTGTTCATTTGGAGCATATCTGGCATCAGATTTCTGCCTTTCTGGCTGTGAGAAGTGAATTATAACCATTACATTCTTTTTGTGCCCTTTTGCATTAGAGCTGCCAAAATGACTTATTTAGGTGTCAGAAGGATCAAATTAGGTTTCCCCACAAGGTGTAAGCAGGGTTTCCACACACCCCAGCTGTTGGACAGCTCCCATCTGTTTTAGTGCTCAAATCGTCTGAATCATGGTAAATATAAATTTCACTGAGTTTAAACAGTGTTCTGCTATTACTAATGACAGGGCTCATAGAATGTTCATTTGGAGCATATCTGGCATCAGATTTCTGCCTTTCTAGCTGTGAGAAGTGAATTATAACCATTACATTCTTTTTGTGCCCTTTTGCATTAGAGCAGCAATAATGACTTATTTAGGTGTCAGAAGGACAAAATTAGGTCTTCCAACAAGATGAAAGCAGTGTTTCCACACACCTCAGCTGTTGGACAGCTCCCATCTGTCTTAGTGGCCAAATCGTCTGAATCATGTTAAATATAAATTTTACTGAGTTTAAACAGTGTTCTGCAGTTACTAATGACCGGGCACATAGAATGTTCATTTGCAGCATATTGGCTTCAAATTTCTGCCTTTTTGAGGTGTGAGAAGTGAATTATAACCATTTCATTCTTTCAGTGGCCTTTTGCATTGGAGAAGCAAAAATGACTTATTCAGGTGTCAGAGGGACAAAATTAGGTCTCCCCACAAGGTGTAAGCAGTGTTTCCACACACCTTAGCTATTGGACAGCTCTCTTCTGTTTTAGCGCCCAAATTCGTCTGAATCATGTTAAATATGAATTTCACTGGGTTTAAACTGTGTTCTGCTGTTACTAATGACCGGGCACATAGAATGTTAATTTGCGGCATATCTGGCATCAAATTTCTGCCTTTCTGAGCTGTGAGAAGTGAATTATAACCATTACATTCTTTGAGTGGCCTTTTGCATTACAGCAGCCAAAATGACTTATTTAGGTGTCAGAGGGACCAAATTAGGTCTCCACACAAGGTGTAAGCAGTGTTTCCACACACCTTAGCTGTTGGACAGCTCTCTTCTGTTTTATCGCCCAAATTCGTCTGAATCATGTTAAATATGAATTTCACTGAGTTTAAACTGTGTTCTGATGTTACTAATGACCGGGCACATAGAATGTTAGTTTGCAGCATATTTGGCATCAAATTTCTGCCTTTCTGAGCTGTGAGAAGTGAATTATAACCATTACATTCTTTGAGTGGCCTTTTGCATTACAGCAGCCTAAATGACTTATTTAGGTGTCAGAGGGACAAAATTAGGTCTCCCCACAAGGTGTAAGCAGTGTTTCCACACACCTTAGCTGTTGGACAGCTCCCTTCTGTTTTAGCACCCAAATTCGTCTGAATCATGTTAAATATGAATTTCACTGAGTTTAAACTGTGTTCTGATGTTACTAATGACCGGGCACATAGAATGATCATTTGCAGAATATTTGGCATCAAATTTCTGCCTTTCTGAGCTTTGAGAAGTGAATTATAACCATTACATTCTTTCAGTGGCCTTTTGCATTACAGCAGCCAAAATGACTTATTTAGGTGTCAGAGGGACCAAATTAGGTCTCCCCACAAGGTGTAAGCAGTGTTTACACACACCTTAGCTATTGACTGCTCTCTTCTGTTTTACCTCCCAAATCGTCTTAATCATGTTAAATATGAATTTCACTGAGTTTAAACAGTGTTCTGCTGTTACTCATAGAATGTTCATTTGCAGCATATTTGGCTTCAAATTTCTGCCTTTCTGATGTGTGAGAAGTGAATTATAACCATTTTATTCTTTGAGTTGTGTTTTGCATTAGAGCATCAAAAATGACTTATTCAGGTGTCAGAGGGACAAAATTAGGTCTCCCCACAAGGTGTAAGCAGTGTTTCCACACACCTTAGCTATTGGACAGCTCTCTTCTGTTTTAGCGCCCAAATTCGTCTGAATCATGTTAAATATGAATTTCACTGGGTTTAAACTGTGTTCTGCTGTTACTAATGACCGGGCACATAGAATGTTAATTTGCGGCATATCTGGCATCAAATTTCTGCCTTTCTGAGCTGTGAGAAGTGAATTATAACCATTACATTCTTTGAGTGGCCTTTTGCATTACAGCAGCCAAAATGACTTATTTAGGTGTCAGAGGGACCAAATTAGGTCTCCACACAAGGTGTAAGCAGTGTTTCCACACACCTTAGCTGTTGGACAGCTCTCTTCTGTTTTATCGCCCAAATTCGTCTGAATCATGTTAAATATGAATTTCACTGAGTTTAAACTGTGTTCTGATGTTACTAATGACCGGGCACATAGAATGTTAGTTTGCAGCATATTTGGCATCAAATTTCTGCCTTTCTGAGCTGTGAGAAGTGAATTATAACCATTACATTCTTTGAGTGGCCTTTTGCATTACAGCAGCCAAAATGACTTATTTAGGTGTCAGAGGGACCAAATTAGGTCTCCCCACAAGGTGTAAGCAGTGTTTCCACACACCTTAGCTGTTGGACAGCTCTCTTCTGTTTTAGCACCCAAATTCGTCTGAATCATGTTAAATATGAATTTCACTGAGTTTAAACTGTGTTCTGATGTTACTAATGACCGGGCACATAGAATGTTCATTTGCAGCATATTTGGCATCAAATTTCTGCCTTTCTGAGCTGTGAGAAGTGAATTATAACCATTACATTCTTTCAGTGGCCTTTTGCATTACAGCAGCCAAAATGACTTATTTAGGTGTCAGAGGGACCAAATTAGGTCTCCCCACAAGGTGTAAGCAGTGTTTCCACACACCTTAGCTGTTGGACAGCTCTCTTCTGTTTTAGCGCCCAAATTCGTCTGAATCATGTTAAATATGAATTTCACTGAGTTTAAACAGTGTTCTGCTGTTACTAATGACCGGGCACATAGAATGTTCATTTGCAGCATATTTGGCATCAAATTTCTGCCTTTCTGAGCTGTGAGAAGTGAATTATAACCATTACATTCTTTGAGTGGCCTTTTGCATTAGAGCAGCCAAAATGACTTATTTAGGTGTCAGAGGGACCAAATTAGGTCTCCCCACAAGGTGTAAGCAGTGTTTCCACACACCTTAGCTGTTGGACAGCTCTCTTCTGTTTTAGCGCCCAAATTCGTCTGAATCATGTTAAATATGAATTTCACTGAGTTTAAACTGTGTTCTGATGTTACTAATGACCGGGCACATAGAATGTTAGTTTGCAGCATATTTGGCATCAAATTTCTGCCTTTCTGAGCTGTGAGAAGTGAATTATAACCATTACATTCTTTCAGTGGCCTTTTGCATTACAGCAGCCAAAATGACTTATTTAGGTGTCAGAGGGACCAAATTAGGTCTCCCCACAAGGTGTAAGCAGTGTTTCCACACACCTTAGCTGTTGGACAGCTCTCTTCTGTTTTACGCCCAAATTCGTCTGAATCATGTTAAATATGAATTTCACTGAGTTTAAACTGTGTTCTGATGTTACTAATGACCGGGCACATAGAATGTTAGTTTGCAGCATATTTGGCATCAAATTTCTGCCTTTCTGAGCTGTGAGAAGTGAATTATAACCATTACATTCTTTCAGTGGCCTTTTGCATTAGAGAAGCCAAAATGACTTATTTAGGTGTCAGAGGGACCAAATTAGGTCTCCCCACAAGGTGTAAGCAGTGTTTCCACACACCTTAGCTGTTGGACAGCTCTCTTCTGTTTTAGCGCCCAAATTCGTCTGAATCATGTTAAATATGAATTTCACTGAGTTTAAACTGTGTTCTGATGTTACTAATGACCGGGCACATAGAATGTTAGTTTGCAGCATATTTGGCATCAAATTTCTGCCTTTCTGAGCTGTGAGAAGTGAATTATAACCATTACATTCTTTCAGTGGCCTTTTGCATTACAGCAGCCAAAATGACTTATTTAGGTGTCAGAGGGACCAAATTAGGTCTCCCCACAAGGTGTAAGCAGTGTTTCCACACACCTTAGCTGTTGGACAGCTCTCTTCTGTTTTAGCGCCCAAATTCGTCTGAATCATGTTAAATATGAATTTCACTGAGTTTAAACTGTGTTCTGATGTTACTAATGACCGGGCACATAGAATGTTAGTTTGCAGCATATTTGGCATCAAATTTCTGCCTTTCTGAGCTGTGAGAAGTGAATTATAACCATTACATTCTTTCAGTGGCCTTTTGCATTAGAGAAGCCAAAATGACTTATTTAGGTGTCAGAGGGACCAAATTAGGTCTCCCCACAAGGTGTAAGCAGTGTTTCCACACACCTTAGCTGTTGGACAGCTCTCTTCTGTTTTAGCGCCCAAATTCGTCTGAATCATGTTAAATATGAATTTCACTGAGTTTAAACTGTGTTCTGATGTTACTAATGACCGGGCACATAGAATGTTAGTTTGCAGCATATTTGGCATCAAATTTCTGCCTTTCTGAGCTGTGAGAAGTGAATTATAACCATTACATTCTTTCAGTGGCCTTTTGCATTAGAGAAGCCAAAATGACTTATTTAGGTGTCAGAGGGACCAAATTAGGTCTCCCCACAAGGTGTAAGCAGTGTTTCCACACACCTTAGCTGTTGGACAGCTCTCTTCTGTTTTAGCGCCCAAATTCGTCTGAATCATGTTAAATATGAATTTCACTGAGTTTAAACTGTGTTCTGATGTTACTAATGACCGGGCACATAGAATGTTAGTTTGCAGCATATTTGGCATCAAATTTCTGCCTTTCTGAGCTTTGAGAAGTGAATTATAACCATTACATTCTTTCAGTGGCCTTTTGCATTACAGCAGCCAAAATGACTTATTTAGGTGTCAGAGGGACCAAATTAGGTCTCCCCACAAGGTGTAAGCAGTGTTTCCACACACCTTAGCTGTTGGACAGCTCTCTTCTGTTTTACGCCCAAATTCGTCTGAATCATGTTAAATATGAATTTCACTGAGTTTAAACTGTGTTCTGATGTTACTAATGACCGGGCACATAGAATGTTAGTTTGCAGCATATTTGGCATCAAATTTCTGCCTTTCTGAGCTGTGAGAAGTGAATTATAACCATTACATTCTTTCAGTGGCCTTTTGCATTACAGCAGCCAAAATGACTTATTTAGGTGTCAGAGGGACCAAATTAGGTCTCCCCACAAGGTGTAAGCAGTGTTTCCACACACCTTAGCTGTTGGACAGCTCTCTTCTGTTTTACGCCCAAATTCGTCTGAATCATGTTAAATATGAATTTCACTGAGTTTAAACTGTGTTCTGATGTTACTAATGACCGGGCACATAGAATGTTAGTTTGCAGCATATTTGGCATCAAATTTCTGCCTTTCTGAGCTTTGAGAAGTGAATTATAACCATTACATTCTTTGAGTGGCCTTTTGCATTACAGCAGCCAAAATTACTTATTTAGGTGTCAGAGGGACCAAATTAGGTCTCCCCACAAGGTGTAAGCAGTGTTTCCACACACCTTAGCTGTTGGACAGCTCTCTTCTGTTTTACGCCCAAATTCGTCTGAATCATGTTAAATATGAATTTCACTGAGTTTAAACTGTGTTCTGATGTTACTAATGACCGGGCACATAGAATGTTCATTTGCAGCATATTTGGCATCAAATTTCTGCCTTTCTGAGCTGTGAGAAGTGAATTATAACCATTACATTCTTTCAGTGGCCTTTTGCATTGGAGAAGCCAAAATGACTTATTTAGGTGTCAGAGGGACCAAATTAGGTCTCCCCACAAGGTGTAAGCAGTGTTTCCACACACCTTAGCTGTTGGACAGCTCCTATCTGTTTTAGCGCTCAAACCGTCTGAATCATGTTAAATATGAATTTCACTGAGTTTAAACTGTGTTCTGATGTTACTAATGACCAGGCACATAGAATGTTCATTTGCACCATATTTGGCATCAAATTTCTGCCTTTCTGAGCTGTGAGAAGTGAATTATAACCATTACATTCTTTGAGTGGCCTTTTTCATTACAGCAGCCAAAATGACTTATTTAGGTGTCAGAGGGACCAAATTAGGTCTCCCCACAAGGTGTAAGCAGTGTTTCCACACACCTTAGCTGTTGGACAGCTCTCTTCTGTTTTACGCCCAAATTCGTCTGAATCATGTTAAATATGAATTTCACTGAGTTTAAACTGTGTTCTGATGTTACTAATGACCGGGCACATAGAATGTTAGTTTGCAGCATATTTGGCATCAAATTTCTGCCTTTCTGAGCTGTGAGAAGTGAATTATAACCATTTCATTCTTTCAGTGGCCTTTTGCATTGGAGAAGCAAAAATGACTTATTTAGGTGTCAGAGGGACAAAATTAGGTCTCTCCACAAGGTGTAAGCAGTGTTTCCACACACCTTAGCTGTTGGACAGCTCCTATCTGTTTTAGCACTCAAACCGTCTGAATCATGTTAAATATGAATTTCACTGAGTTTAAACTGTGTTCTGATGTTACTAATGACCGGGCACATAGAATGTTAGTTTGCAGCATATTTGGCATCAAATTTCTGCCTTTCTGAGCTGTGAGAAGTGAATTATAACCATTACATTCTTTCAGTGGCCTTTTGCATTACAGCAGCCAAAATGACTTATTTAGGTGTCAGAGGGACCAAATTAGGTCTCCCCACAAGGTGTAAGCAGTGTTTCCACACACCTTAGCTGTTGGACAGCTCTCTTCTGTTTTACGCTCAAATTCGTCTGAATCATGTTAAATATGAATTTCACTGAGGTTAAACTGTGTTCTGATGTTACTAATGACCGGGCACATAGAATGTTAGTTTGCAGCATATTTGGCATCAAATTTCTGCCTTTCTGAGCTTTGAGAAGTGAATTATAACCATTACATTCTTTCAGTGGCCTTTTGCATTACAGCAGCCAAAATTACTTATTTAGGTGTCAGAGGGACCAAATTAGGTCTCCCCACAAGGTGTAAGCAGTGTTTCCACACACCTTAGCTGTTGGACAGCTCTCTTCTGTTTTACGCCCAAATTCGTCTGAATCATGTTAAATATGAATTTCACTGAGTTTAAACTGTGTTCTGATGTTACTAATGACCGGGCACATAGAATGTTCATTTGCAGCATATTTGGCATCAAATTTCTGCCTTTCTGAGCTGTGAGAAGTGAATTATAACCATTTCATTCTTTCAGTGGCCTTTTGCATTGGAGAAGCAAAAATGACTTATTTACGTGTCAGAGGGACAAAATTAGGTCTCCCCACAAGGTGTAAGCAGTGTTTCCACACACCTTAGCTGTTGGACAGCTCCTATCTGTTTTAGCGCTCAAACCGTCTGAATCATGTTAAATATGAATTTCACTGAGTTTAAACTGTGTTCTGATGTTACTAATGACCGGGCACATAGAATGTTAGTTTGCAGCATATTTGGCATCAAATTTCTGCCTTTCTGAGCTGTGAGAAGTGAATTATAACCATTACATTCTTTCAGTGGCCTTTTGCATTACAGCAGCCAAAATGACTTATTTAGGTGTCAGAGGGACCAAATTAGGTCTCCCCACAAGGTGTAAGCAGTGTTTCCACACACCTTAGCTGTTGGACAGCTCTCTTCTGTTTTACGCCCAAATTCGTCTGAATCATGTTAAATATGAATTTCACTGAGTTTAAACTGTGTTCTGATGTTACTAATGACCGGGCACATAGAATGTTAGTTTGCAGCATATTTGGCATCAAATTTCTGCCTTTCTGAGCTGTGAGAAGTGAATTATAACCATTACATTCTTTCAGTGGCCTTTTGCATTACAGCAGCCAAAATGACTTATTTAGGTGTCAGAGGGACCAAATTAGGTCTCCCCACAAGGTGTAAGCAGTGTTTCCACACACCTTGGCTGTTGGACAGCTCTCTTCTGTTTTACGCCCGAATTCGTCTGAATCATGTTAAATATGAATTTCACTGAGGTTAAACTGTGTTCTGATGTTACTAATGACCGGGCACATAGAATGTTAGTTTGCAGCATATTTGGCATCAAATTTCTGCCTTTCTGTGCTGTGAGAAGTGAATTATAACCATTACATTCTTTCAGTGGCCTTTTGCATTAGAGAAGCCAAAATGACTTATTTAGGTGTCAGAGGGACCAAATTAGGTCTCCCCACAAGGTGTAAGCAGTGTTTCCACACACCTTAGCTGTTGGACAGCTCTCTTCTGTTTTACGCCCGAATTCGTCTGAATCATGTTAAATATGAATTTCACTGAGTTTAAACTGTGTTCTGATGTTACAAATGACAGGGCACATAGAATGTTAGTTTGCAGCATATTTGGCATCAAATTTCTGCCTTTCTGTGCTGTGATAAGTGAATTATAACCATTACATTCTTTCAGTGGCCTTTTGCATTACAGCAGCCAAAATGACTTATTTAGGTGTCAGAGGGACCAAATTAGGTCTCCCCACAAGGTGTAAGCAGTGTTTCCACACACCTTAGCTGTTGGACAGCTCTCTTCTGTTTTACGCCCAAATTCGTCTGAATCATGTTAAATATGAATTTCACTGAGTTTAAACTGTGTTCTGATGTTACTAATGACCGGGCACATAGAATGTTAGTTTGCAGCATATTTGGCATCAAATTTCTGCCTTTCTGAGCTGTGAGAAGTGAATTATAACCATTACATTCTTTCAGTGGCCTTTTGCATTACAGCAGCCAAAATGACTTATTTAGGTGTCAGAGGGACCAAATTAGGTCTCCCCACAAGGTGTAAGCAGTGTTTCCACACACCTTAGCTGTTGGACAGCTCTCTTCTGTTTTAGCGCCCAAATTCGTCTGAATCATGTTAAATATGAATTTCACTGAGTTTAAACTGTGTTCTGATGTTACTAATGACAGGGCACATAGAATGTTAGTTTGCAGCATATTTGGCATCAAATTTCTGCCTTTCTGAGCTTTGAGAAGTGAATTATAACCTTTACATTCTTTCAGTGGCCTTTTGCATTACAGCAGCCAAAATGACTTATTTAGGTGTCAGAGGGACCAAATTAGGTCTCCCCACAAGGTGTAAGCAGTGTTTCCACACACCTTAGCTGTTGGACAGCTCTCTTCTGTTTTACGCCCAAATTCGTCTGAATCATGTTAAATATGAATTTCACTGAGTTTAAACTGTGTTCTTATGTTACTAATGACCGGGCACATAGAATGTTAGTTTGCAGCATATTTGGCATCAAATTTCTGCCTTTCTGAGCTGTGAGAAGTGAATTATAACCATTACATTCTTTCAGTGGCCTTTTGCATTACAGCAGCCAAAATGACTTATTTAGGTGTCAGAGGGACCAAATTAGGTCTCCCCACAAGGTGTAAGCAGTGTTTCCACACACCTTAGCTGTTGGACAGCTCTCTTCTGTTGTCATGGTGCAGCCTTGCCTGCTGCACCATGGACATTTCAGGGCACTCTCAGCCTCCCATACAGCTCCAGATTCCATGCTCCACTAATCACCTACACCTGTCAGCCACTAATCAAGCCAGGACTCTTTCCACCTGTCATCACTATTTAAACCTTCCTCAGTTAGCTCTTCCCTGTCGGACCGTACTGTTACCTCTGTGTTCCTCTGCTCATCTTGTCCTGTTCTTGTCCAGCCTGAGTTTACCGTCTGCCTGCTGTTATCCTGGTCCTGCTTACACTCCATCCCTGCAAGTATTCATCCAGTCGTGCTGCTTATCCTGCTGTGGTTCTGGTTTCCCATCTCCTTTCTGCTGTGCTGCTGGTCTTGCCACCTCCATGCTCCGGTTCCATCATGTTTGCCAGCTCTAACCATTAACTGCCTCCTGCTCCAGTCTGGATTGGACTCTGGTCATCATCATCCACCATTCATCCTCTTCAATAAACTCACTTAAAATTTAACTCTGTGTGTGGTGTGTTCGGGTTCAGGTTACAAAAACATGACAGAACGGTCCGACCATAAGAACCCGACACCCACACAGAGCTTCTGTGCAGGAGCTAGCAGGATGGATCCTCAACTGCTTCCGGACGACAGCACAGTGGAGCAGGTTCTACAGAGAAACGCGGAGCATCTGATTGAGCAACTCCGGGAACTTTTGGCTCAGGTTGCCACACTCAGTCCACCTTGGAGGCAGGTGGACGCGTTGGTTCAGACTCGCAACCTGCTGAAGGGCAAGACGGAGCTTCTCCCTCTCCTCAAGGCAACGGGGCTTATGGAGGAGTTAGAATGGAGCGAGAAGGCTGCATTTGCCCGGCTCTATGGCAGGTCGCTTCCACCCAGACCTCCGCCCGCCAGCCTGTCCATCTCTGCTGCTGCTCCCTGCGCTGATGCCTCCTCCACGTCACCTGTCGATCCTGCCGTTGTTGCTGCTGAGCCCACCATGCTCCCGGTCGCAGATCCTATCTCAGCTCCTCTCGCTGACACCGCTGCTGCTCCCTCCATTTTTGCCGTTTCTACCTCTGCTGCACCGGTCGATGCTGCTGCTGTTGAAGCCGTCACTGCAGCTCCTGCCGAGGCCGAGCCCACCAGATCCTCCGTTGTCTTGTCACCAGCAGCAGCCAACCCCTCGGTACCAAGCTCCTCCCGACGTAGACGCAGGGATCGCCGGCACAGGATCTCTACTACAGCGCTCCCTGAGGCTCAGCCTGATGTTGCAATTGCAACAGCACCAACGGGGTCCGACGTCACCTCTTTCTCCCTGGTGAGTTGGTCAGGTGTGGTCGCTGTGGCTGCCCAGGAGAATCTGGCCAGAGCGCCCCAAATCCCCGAGACCCAGCTATGGGACTTCTTTTATGAAGACAGAGATGACCTACTCCCAAATCACCTCACCCATGCCTCCGACGCCAAGAACCCTGTTTCTCCGCCGCCGGTTTCAGCCAAAGACTCTGTACCTGCTCAGTTTGCAGCCAAAAACTCAGTTCCTGCTCAGACCACAGCAAAAGACTCAGTATCCATTCCGCAGTCTGGCGTGGGTGAAGTGCACGCCAGCCCGCAGTCTGGCGTGGGTGAAGTGCACGCCAGCCCGGCGTCCGACGTGGGTCCAGAGCACGCCAGCCCGGCGTCCGACGTGGGTCCAGAGCACGCCAGCCCGGCGTCCGACGTGGGTCCAGAGCACGCCAGCCCGGCGTCCGACGTGGGCCCAGAGCACGCCACTACGGTGTCCGACGCGGGTCTCGAGCACGCTAGTCCGGCCTACGACGCAGTGACCCAGGTGGGCTCACTGTCTGCCTGTGAAACGGGAACCCAAGAGGGTCCACCGCCTACAATCGAGGTAGGGACCCAGGAGGGTCCGGCGCCTGCCAGAGACGTGGGGACCCAGGAGGGTCCACCGTCTGCCAGACACGCAGGGACCCAGGTGGGTCCGCTGCCCGCCGTTGATGCGGGGACCCAGGAGGGTCCACCGCCTGTCAGAGACGCGGGGACCCAGGGGGGCCCGCCGCCCGTCATCGACGCGGGGATCCAGAAGGGTCCACCGCCTGCCATCGACGCGGGGACCCAGGAGGGTCCACCGCCTGCCATTGACGCTGGGACCCAGGCGGGTCCACCGTCTGCCTGTGATGCAGAGACCCAGGAGGGTCCGCCGTCCACCGTTGATACGGAAACCCAGGAGGGGTCCGCCGTCCACCGTTGATACGGGGACCCAGGCGAGTCTACCACCTGCCAGAGATGTGGAGACCCAGGAGAGTCCGCTGTCTCATGAACTCTGTAGCCCAAGGCTTCCTGTAGCCTGTAGCCAGGTGCTTCCTGTAGCCTGTAGCCAGGTGCTTCCTGTAGCCTGTAGCCAGGTGCTTCCTGTAGCCTGTAGCCAGGTGCTTCCTGTAGCCTGTAGCCAGGTGCTTCCTGTAGCCTGTAGCCAGGTGCTTCCTGTAGCCTGTAGCCAGGTGCTTCCTGTAGCCTGTAGCCAGGTGCTTCCTGTAGCTTGTAGCCAGGTGCTTCCTGTAGCTTGTAGCCAGGTGCTTCCTGTAGCTTGTAGCCAGGCGTTTCTTGTAGTTTGTAGCCAGGCGTTTCTTGTAGTTTGTAGCCAGGCGTTTCTTGTAGTTTGTAGCCAGGCGTTTCTTGTAGTTTGTAGCCAGGCGTTTCTTGTAGTTTGTAGCCAGGCGTTTCTTGTAGCTTGTAGCCAGGCGTTTCTTGTAGCTTGTAGCCAGGCGTCCCCTGAAGCCCGTAGCCAAGCGTTTCCAGTTTCCTGTAGCCCAGCGCCGCCAGTTTCCTGTAGCCCAGCGCCGCCAGTTTCCTGTAGCCCGGTGGCCTCTGTGGCCTGTAGCCCTGTGGCCTCTGTGGCCTCTGTGGCCTGTAGCCCTGTGGCCTCTGTAGCCTGTAGCCCTGTGACCTCTGTAGCCTATAGCCCTGTGACCTCCGTAGCCTGTAGCCCTGTGACCTCTGTGGCCTGTAGCCCTGTGGCCTCTGTAGCCTGTAGCCCTGTGACCTCTGTAGCCTGTAGCCTTGTGACCTCCGTAGCCTGTAGCCCTGTGACCTCTGAAGCCTGTAGTCCTATGTCCGGTGGCGTGGCGCCGCCCTTAGTCGGTAGCCCCGTGTCTTCCAGGGTCTTCTTCCAACGCTGGCCACACCTGACTTTGCAGTCTCGTCGGGGTCGCCCACCGCGACGCCCGCGTCTTGCTCTGCCTCGTCGGGGTCGCCCACCACGACGCCCGAATCTGACTCTGCCTCGTCGGGGTCGCCCTCCACGACGCCCGAATCTGACTCTGCCTCGTCGGGGTCGCCCTCCGCGACGCCCGAATCTGACTCTGCCACGTCGGGGTCGTCTGCCACGACGCCCGTTTTGGACTTGGCTGTCCCGCCGTCGGGGCTGCCCTCCTCGAGGTTTCGATCGGGCGCTATTGCTCCGCCGCCTGCCACGTCCTGGCCGCCCTCCTCGAGGTTTTAGACGGGCGGTGCTGCTCCGCCACCTGCCTCGGCCTGGTCGACCTCCTCGAGGACTCTTTGTGGCTTAGTAGCCGTTTTGCCTGCGCCCTTAAGGCCTGTGCTTGTTTATTTTTTGTTCGAGCTCTGCCTTAGTTTTGAGTTATGTAGAATTCCTCAGTTTTAGAGTTATTTAGGGGGTTCTTTGTTTTCCTTAGAGTACTTGAGTTTCTTTTTTGTTTTTGTTTTTCCAGCTCTGTTCTAGTGTTCTAGGTCTGCCTTTAGTCTTCCGGGGTTTGCTTTAGAATTCTTGTTTTTTTTACCTTAGTCTTCCAGTTTTTGCTTTTGTGTCTGTCATGGTTTAGTTTTGATTCGGCTTTGGTTTACTATTATTCTCAGTTTTTCCACCTTGTTTGGGTTTTAATTTGTTAAATTTTAGTTTCCTCCTTCCCTTCCACTCAGCCTTCACTCCACTCTCCTTGCCGTCAGTCACACCTGTTAGTAATTATTCAGTCAGATGCATTTCACCTGTTAGTCTTTCTATTTAAACCTCCCTCTGCCTCACTTTAGTGCTGGTCCATCATCATTCTACACCTCTCCATGCCAGTTCCCGTTTTGCCTTGGAAGCTTTGTTTTGCTCCTGTTGTAAAGGTTAGTCCTGCCAGTCACTCTAAAGACTATTTGTTCACTGTTTGCTCCTGGAGAGGTTCTGCTCTGTGTCCTGGTGTCTCCAGAATTCTGCTAACCTGACTAGCCGCCCTGGAGAAGCTCAGCTCTGTGCCCTGGTGTCTCTCAAGTTCTGCTAACCTGACTAGCCGCCCTGGAGAAACTCAGCTCTGTGCCCTGGTGTCTCTCAAGTTCTGCTAACCTGACTAGCCGCCCTGGAGAACCTCAGCTCTGTGCCCTGGTGTCTCTCAAGTTCTGCTAACCTGACTAGCCACTCTGAGAAGACTTGGTTCAGTGCCAAGCCTTCCAGCTTAACTGAACTCTCTCTCCAAGCCGTCAGCTCCTGCCTTCACCTGCACCCCTGAGCCCCTGTATTCCTGCACCTCTGGTTACTTCATCCATCAATCATTCACCTTACAATAAACCTCTCAAACTTTTGTCCTGTGTGTGTGTGCTCTGAGTTCATCGATAAACAAACCTGACAGTATGGACCAGCCAAAGATGAACTCAGACACCACATGGGACTTACCTGCAGGGGCTGACACCCCGGAGGTCCGCGCTTACCTGGACATGTGCGAACGGCTGAGGAGAGAGAGGTATGCCAGGATGGCTTCTGCCCGGGACCCTGCGCCGCCGATCAAGGCCGACCCCACTCCCCAGGTGTTTTACGTGGGTGTTGTCACCGCTACCCCGGAGCACGAGAAGAGAAGCCGGAGATCCATTCATCGCCTTGGTCACCACCTCTATGACTCGCAGCTGGCCCCCCGAGTAAAGCTCGATGTTCCATCCAACAGAGCCCCACACGTCGAGGAGGACCAGCTGTGGAGTTTTTATTACGGAGACCGGGACGACCTTCTTCCCCGTGGGCCTGCTGCCACCCCCCTGACAGACTCTGTCTCCCCGTCTGGCTCCTCCCGGCTAAGACGTCGGGCACTCCGACGCGTTAAGGCCTCCGAGGACCCGCTGCCGCTCAAGTCCCGTGAGGGGGTTCGGGAGGACCCGCCCTCTGAAGCCTGTAGCCCGGCAGCGCCCAAGGTAGCCGAGGAGATGGTTCCGCCTCCACCCGAAAGCCCCGCTCTGCCAGCCGCCAGAGAACCCCTTCAGGCCCTGCCGGCCGCCGAAAGCTCCGCTCTGCCGGCCGCCGAAAGCTCCGCTCTGCCGGCCGCCGAAAGCTCCGCTCTGCCGGCCGCCGAAAGCTCCGCTCTGCCGGCCGCCGAAGGCCCCGCTCTGCCGGCCGCCAAGAGAATAAATCCGCCGGCCGACGAGCCTCAGCCGAGGCCTCCGGGGGAGCCGCCCTGCCTCAGGCCGAGGCCTCCGAGGGAGCCGCCTTGCCTCAGGCCGAGGCCTCCGTGGGAGCAGTTTTGCCTCAGGACGAGGCCTCCGTGGGAGCAGTTTTGCCTCAGGCCGAGGCCTCCGTGGGAGCAGTTTTGCCTCAGGCCGAGGCCTCCGTGGGAGCAGTTTTGCCTCAGGCCGAGGCCTCCGAGGGAGCAGTTTTGCCTGAGGCCGAGGCCTCCGAGGGAGCAGTTTTGCCTCAGGCCGAGGCCTCCGAGGGAGCAGTTTTGCCTCAGGCCGAGGCCTCCGAGGGAGCAGTTTTGCCTCAGGCCGAGGCCTCCGAGGGAGTAGTTTTGCCTCAGGCCGAGGCCCTCCGAGGGAGTAGTTTTGCCTCAGGCCGAGGCCTCGAGGGAGTAGTTTTGCCTCAGGCCGAGGCCTCCGAGGGAGTAGTTTCGCCTCAGGCCGAGGCCTTAGTTGGTGCTACACCTGTTTCGGGTTCGTCATGCCGGGGTCGTCCTCCACGACGCCCGCACCAGACTTTCCTGTTCGGCCGGAGCCGCCGACCGCGGTCTCCGGGCCGCTTGACTTTGCCTCGTCGGGGCCGTCCACCACGGCGCCCGCTTTTGACTTTTCTGTTCGGCCGGAGCCGCCGACCGCGGTCTCCGGGCCGCTTGACTTTGCCTCGTCGGGGCCGTCCACCACGGCGCCCGCTTTTGACTTTTCTGTTCGGCCGGAGCCGCCGACCGCGGTCTCCGGGCCGCTTGACTTTGCCTCGTCGGGGCCGTCCACCACGGCGCCCGCTTTTGACTTTTCTGTTCGGCCGGAGCCGCCGACCGCGGTCTCCGGGCCGCTTCACTTTGCCCTGTCGGGGCCGCCCTCCTCGAGGGTTTAGTCGGGCGATGCTGCTCCGCCGCCTGCCTCGTCCAGGACGACCTCCACCAAGACGTTTCTTTTGCTTAGCAGCCGTTTTTGCCTGCGCCCTTAAGGCCAGTGCCTTCTGTTTATTTTGTTATAGCTCGGCCTTAGTTTAGAGTTATTTAGTATTCCTCAGTTTTGGAATTAGTTAGGGGGTTCTTCGTTTTCTTAGAGTTCTTAGTCTTTGTTTGCTTTTGTTTTCCCTGCTCTGTTTTAGGAGTCTAGATTTTGCCTTAGTTTTCTAGGTTTGCTTAGCTTTGTCATTTTAGCTTTAGCTCTCTGGTTGTCACGTTAGTGTACTTGTTCAAGTCCTAGTTTTTCTTGTTTTTTCCTTTATTTGTAGTTAGCTTTAGTTTCATTTTCTGCTTTAGTGTTTTGATTTTATGTTTTGCCTTAGTTTTTCTTTTGTGGTGTTATCCCTGCTCTAGTTTTGCCTTATTTTCTAGTTCTTGGTTTGATTCTTTATTTTTGTCCTGCACTCTTAGTTTCCAGCGCTCCTTAGGTCTTAGCGCTCGCTTAGATTTCTGACCCCTGGCCCTGAGCTGTTTCATGCTCCTTAGCTTTGGCTGGTTCGAGCTTCCTTGGTTTTTGTTTTGGCCTCTTAGTTCCTTAGTCCCCTGGCGTGTTAGGACGCCCTCTGTTTCTCGGTTCCCCGGCGTATTAGGACGCCCTCTGTTTCTCGGTTCTCTGGCGTGTTAGGACGCCCACTGATTCTTGGCTCTCTGGCGTGTTAGGACGCCCTCTGATTCTCGGTTCCCCGGCGTGTTAGGACGCCCTCTGATTCTCGGTTCCCCGGCGTGTTAGGATGCCCTCTGATTCTCGGTTCCCCGGCGTGTTGGGACGCCCTCTGATTCTTGGTTCCCCGGCATGTTAGGATGCCCTCTGATTTGTGGTTCCCCAGCGTCTTAGGACGCCCTCGGTTCCCCGGCGTGTTAGTACGCCCTCCGTTCTTGTTCCTTGGCATTTTAGATGTTCCTGCTTCCCTTGTGCCCCGGCGTTTCCCTCACGCCCCGGCGTTTCCCTCACGCCCCGGCGTTTCCCTCACGCCCCGGCGTGTTCTTCCCTCTGGCGTTGTCGTACGCCTGTTCTTCCCTCTGGCGTTGTCGTACGCCTGTTCTTCCCTCTGGCGTTGTCGTACGCCCGTTCTTCCCTCTGGCGTTGTCGTACGCCCGTTCTTCCCTCTGGCGTTGTCGTACGCCCGTTCTTCCCTCTGGCGTTGTCGTACGCCCGTTCTTCCCTCTGGCGTTGTCGTGCGCCCGTTCCTTCCCTTTGGCGCTGTCGTGCGCCCGTTCCTTCCCTTTGGCGCTGTCGTGCGCCCGTTCCTTCCCTTTGGCGCTGTCGTGCGCCCGTTCCTTCCCTTTTGGCGCTGTCGTGCGCCCGTTCCTTCCCTTTTGGCGCTGTCGTGCGCCCGTTCCTTCCCTTTTGGCGCTGTCGTGCGCCCGTTCCTTCCCTTTTGGCGCTGTCGTGCGCCCGTTCCTTCCCTTTTGGCGCTGTCGTGCGCCCGTTCTTCCCTCTGGCGTTTTCGTGCGCCCGTTCCTTCCCTCTAGCATTTGTGCGTCTAATCTTGCCCGTTAGCCTGGTGGCGATGCTCGCTTGTCAGCATCTGTTAGACGCATTGTTCTTGCCTACCAGGGGTTGTTAGAAACCCCTTTAGTCCGCTTTCGTTTTTACTTTGTCTTGGATCGCCCTGAGTGGGTAGTTTTTCTTTGATTTTTAGCCCGCCATCCGTACCACCCTCCACCCACCCTGGTCCGATCAGTTTGATTTGACTCTAGCCCACCATCCGTACCTCCCTCCACCCACCCTGGGTTGGTGGTTGTTTAATCTGTTAGGCCGTCCGGAGACCGGCCTTGAGGGGGGGGTAATGTCATGGTTTAGTTTTGATTCGGCTTTGGTTTACTATTATTCTCAGTTTTTCCACCTTGTTTGGGTTTTAATTTGTTAAATTTTAGTTTCCTCCTTCCCTTCCACTCAGCCTTCACTCCACTCTCCTTGCCGTCAGTCACACCTGTTAGTAATTATTCAGTCAGATGCATTTCACCTGTTAGTCTTTCTATTTAAACCTCCCTCTGCCTCACTTTAGTGCTGGTCCATCATCATTCTACACCTCTCCATGCCAGTTCCCGTTTTGCCTTGGAAGCTTTGTTTTGCTCCTGTTGTAAAGGTTAGTCCTGCCAGTCACTCTAAAGACTATTTGTTCACTGTTTGCTCCTGGAGAGGTTCTGCTCTGTGTCCCTGGTGTCTCCAGAATTCTGCTAACCTGACTAGCCGCCCTGGAGAAGCTCAGCTCTGTGCCCTGGTGTCTCTCAAGTTCTGCTAACCTGACTAGCCGCCCTGGAGAAACTCAGCTCTGTGCCCTGGTGTCTCTCAAGTTCTGCTAACCTGACTAGCCGCCCTGGAGAACCTCAGCTCTGTGCCCTGGTGTCTCTCAAGTTCTGCTAACCTGACTAGCCACTCTGAGAAGACTTGGTTCAGTGCCAAGCCTTCCAGCTTAACTGAACTCTCTCTCCAAGCCGTCAGCTCCTGCCTTCACCTGCACCCCTGAGCCCCTGTATTCCTGCACCTCTGGTTACTTCATCCATCAATCATTCACCTTACAATAAACCTCTCAAACTTTTGTCCTGTGTGTGTGTGCTCTGAGTTCATCGATAAACAAACCTGACAGTGTCCTTATTCTTTTTTTTTTTTTTTTTTTTTTTTTTTTTTTTTTTTTTTTTTTTTTTTTTTTTTTTCTTCCCCAGTGTCCTGTCTAGCACTATGGCAATAGGAATTGATATCTCAATGCCAGATGGAGCTCAACAGATTTTGCTTTTACAAGTGGAGCAAACAGCTTTCGCCATAGTGCTCCACTTGATTTATGCTTGTAAATAGCTTTATTATGATTCCTGCAAGGAGAATTTCAAATTATATGGACATGACAATGGGAGAGTAAAGGAAGAACAAAAAGTGAAAGAAAAGAAAAAAAAAGAGTAGAGGTGAAAGAAAGAGGAGATAAAAGGAAGAGAATGATAAAATGTCCTCTGTCTGCTCCATCACCTGGAAAGAGACACAAAAAGAACAGCACAACCAACAGACAAAGCAACAGATACACTCTAATAACACCTAGATGCCATTGCTAAATCATATATGTTATTGTGTAAGCTGACATGTGTAATGTGATATTTGAAAAAAGAAAGTGACACAACATAAATAAATAAATAAATAAATTATAAGATTACTGTATATAAGTGAACACTTAATACCTGGGACCCAGCACCAGTGGGAGATGTGAAAGTGCACTAGTTTAGGTGAAGATTATCCAGAAATAGCTTGATAGTGATTGTGGAGAACCAAAGACCCACCTTCCCCGAGCACAGAGGCAGGCGTCAGGGGACCCGTAACCCCGGACTCCCAAAAGGGTCCCTAAAGCAGGTCGCCCAGGAGGGGCCGACACAGGATATCTGCAACCCCCCCCCCAAGGAAGGAGCAGAGACGACCCCGAGGAAATCCCCCAGCCACCGCAATGCCGACGCCCTCAAGAGCCGCGGAGACGAGCCCGTGGGCTCCGCCGGCAGCCAGCCCCGCTGAAGTGGTCCCGGCCATGGGCCCTGAGGGCCAGAGGCCCCAGGGGCGCCCCGCCCCCGCGACGAGGGCCCCGGCCGCCCCCCGGGGGGCCAGGCCCCGCGAAGAGGCCGCCAGGAGCGGGCCGGCGCACGCCCGGGAACCCGCCCCAAACCCGAAGCCAACTAATGCACCAGGGGGCCAAGGCGCCCGCCAACGAAGTGGAGGAGGGCAGGACGTGGGGGGATGGGCTCCGCACCTATCGGAGACTTGAGATGTTCTTGGGAGAGGGAGCGGACCACACCCATACCTGAAAAAAAAAAAAAAAAAAAAAAAAAAAACTCATTCACCCCATCCCTCCCTTGTGCCCCACTCGCCACACACAGAAAAAAAAAAAAAAAAAAAAAAAAAAAAAAAAAACGCTGTACACACATAACACTCACATCCAACACTGACCAAAGGGGGGGGGGACACCCCAAATCGACTATACGACTGCTTGTGCCCGGCCCCCGGCCCCGGCCCCCGACCAGACGCCCCCCGGACCGGGCCCCCCCAAGAGGGCGGGCCAACACGACCCGCACGAGCCACCCGGCCAGAGCCCCCCCCCTCCCCCTAAATACCTAATAAACCCACTCCCTCCCCCCACCTTACCCTTGCCATCCCTGCCCCCCGCCCCCTGGGGGGAGCGGAGGCATCAGCCCCAGACCTGGTAGGCCGCTGACTGCACACCGCAGCCCCCCGCCAAGACCCCGGACACAGTGGCCCGCACCTCCTTTGTGTCCTTATTCTATCTTTAGTTATTAGTGTACCTGTCCTAGTCTCCTCGTTTTGCTTAAATTTTATAGTTTTGCTTTAGTGTTTTGTTCCTTTCCTAGTTTTGATTTTCTAGTTAGTCAAGGAAAGACTAAAGCAAGTCTTTCCTTGTGTTACCCCAGCCCTAGTTTTCCAGTTTTGCTCTACTTTTTTATTTTTTAGTTTCTGTTTTGAATTTTCTAGTTTTGCCTTGGTTTTCCAGTTCTTGGTTGGATTCCTTTGCCCAGCGCTTTTTAATCTCAGCGCTCCTTGGTCCTCGCATTCATTTAGACTTCGGATCCCTGGTTCTGAGCTGTTTCATGCTCTTTTGCTTTTGTTGGTTTGAGTTTCCCTAGTTTTTGTTTTTGCCTCCTAGTTCCCCTGTTATTCCTTGTCCCTGTAGTTCACCTATGTTTTTTAGCCCTGTAGTTCCAGTCCTAGCCCTGTAGTTCTCGTCTTGGCCCTGTAGTTCTTGTATTTGCACTGTAGTCCCTGTCAAGTTTTGTAGTTCCGGTCTTAGTTCTGTATTTGTTTTTCTAAGTTTTTGTTTTTATCCCCTTAGTGTCTGTGTGTCTGGGTTCCTGCGTTAGGACGGGTTTCCGGCGCCCTTTAGGTCCCTACGCTTTATGTCCCCTAGTTTCCCTGTTTTGCTAGTTCTCCTGAATCCTCCTAGTTTCTCTGTTTCCCTGGTGTTTTGATTTTTCTGTTTTTCTGGCGTGTTAGTACGTCCTCTAGTTCCCCCGGCGTCTCCTAGGGTTTTGCCTGCCAGCGTAGTGTAGAGGTTTTTTTGTTTGCCTACGTTTTCTCTTTATTTTTGGTTCGCCCTGGTGGGGTAGTTTTGGTTTTGACTCTGGCCCTCCTTCCTAGCCTCCCACCACCCACCCTGGGTGGGTCGTTTTTTTTTGTTGTGTTTCTTTTGGCCGTCTGGAGCCGGCCTTAAGGGGGGGGTGATGTCATGGTGCAGCCTTGCCTGCTGCACCATGGACATTTCAGGGCACTCTCAGCCTCCCATACAGCTCCAGATTCCATGCTCCACTAATCACCTACACCTGTCAGCCACTAATCAAGCCAGGACTCTTTCCACCTGTCATCACTATTTAAACCTTCCTCAGTTAGCTCTTCCCTGTCGGACCGTACTGTTACCTCTGTGTTCCTCTGCTCATCTTGTCCTGTTCTTGTCCAGCCTGAGTTTACCGTCTGCCTGCTGTTATCCTGGTCCTGCTTACACTCCAGCCCTGCAAGTATTCATCCAGTCGTGCTGCTTATCCTGCTGTGGTTCTGGTTTCCCATCTCCTTTCTGCTGTGCTGCTGGTCTTGCCACCTCCATGCTCCGGTTCCATCATGTTTGCCAGCTCTAACCATTAACTGCCTCCTGCTCCAGTCTGGATTGGACTCTGGTCATCATCATCCACCATTCATCCTCTTCAATAAACTCACTTAAAATTTAACTCTGTGTGTGGTGTGTTCGGGTTCAGGTTACAAAAACATGACATCTGTTTTACGCTCAAATTCGTCTGAATCATGTTAAATATGAATTTCACTGAGGTTAAACTGTGTTTTGATGTTACTAATGACCGGGCACATAGAATGTTAGTTTGCAGCATATTTGGCATCAAATTTCTGCCTTTCTGAGCTTTGAGAAGTGAATTATAACCATTACATTCTTTGAGTGGCCTTTTGCATTACAGCAGCCAAAATTACTTATTTAGGTGTCAGAGGGACCAAATTAGGTCTCCCCACAAGGTGTAAGCAGTGTTTCCACACACCTTAGCTGTTGGACAGCTCCTATCTGTTTTAGCGCTCAAACCGTCTGAATCATGTTAAATATGAATTTCACTGAGTTTAAACTGTGTTCTGATGTTACTAATGACCGGGCACATAGAATGTTAGTTTGCAGCATATTTGGCATCAAATTTCTGCCTTTCTGAGCTGTGAGAAGTGAATTATAACCATTACATTCTTTCAGTGGCCTTTTGCATTACAGCAGCCAAAATGACTTATTTAGGTGTCAGAGGGACCAAATTAGGTCTCCCCACAAGGTGTAAGCAGTGTTTCCACACACCTTAGCTGTTGGACAGCTCTCTTCTGTTTTAGCGCCTGAATTCGTCTGAATCATGTTAAATATGAATTTCACTGAGTTTAAACTGTGTTCTGATGTTACTAATGACCGGGCACATAGAATGTTAGTTTGCAGCATATTTGGCATCAAATTTCTGCCTTTCTGAGCCGTGAGAAGTGAATTATAACCATTACATTCTTTCAGTGGCCTTTTGCATTAGAGAAGCCAAAATGACTTATTTAGGTGTCAGAGGGACCAAATTAGGTCTCCCCACAAGGTGTAAGCAGTGTTTCCACACACCTTAGCTGTTGGACAGCTCTCTTCTGTTTTACGCCCGAAATTCGTCTGAATCATGTTAAATATGAATTTCACTGAGTTTAAACTGTGTTCTGATGTTACTAATGACAGGGCACATAGAATGTTCATTTGCAGCATATTTGGCATCAAATTTCTGCCTTTCTGAGCTTTGAGAAGTGAATTATAACCATTACATTCTTTCAGTGGCCTTTTGCATTACAGCAGCCAAAATGACTTATTTAGGTGTCAGAGGGACCAAATTAGGTCTCCCCACAATGTGTAAGCAGTGTTTCCACACACCTTAGCTGTTGGACAGCTCTCTTCTGTTTTAGCGCCCAAATTCGTCTGAATCATGTTAAATATGAATTTCACTGAGTTTAAACTGTGTTCTGATGTTACTAATGACCGGGCACATAGAATGTTCATTTGCAGCATATTTGGCATCAAATTTCTGCCTTTCTGAGCTGTGAGAAGTGAATTATAACCATTACATTCTTTCAGTGGCCTTTTGCATTAGAGAAGCCAAAATGACTTATTTAGGTGTCAGAGGGACCAAATTAGGTCTCCCCACAAGGTGTAAGCAGTGTTTCCACACACCTTAGCTGTTGGACAGCTCCTATCTGTTTTAGCGCCCAAATTCCGTCTGAATCATGTTAAATATGAATTTCACTGAGTTTAAACTGTGTTCTGATGTTACTAATGACCGGGCACATAGAATGTTAGTTTGCAGCATATTTGGCATCAAATTTCTGCCTTTCTGAGCTGTGAGAAGTGAATTATAACCATTACATTCTTTCAGTGGCCTTTTGCATTACAGCAGCCAAAATGACTTATTTAGGTGTCAGAGGGACCAAATTAGGTCTCCCCACAAGGTGTAAGCAGTGTTTCCACACACCTTAGCTGTTGGACAGCTCTCTTCTGTTTTAGCGCCCAAATTCGTCTGAATCATGTTAAATATGAATTTCACTGAGTTTAAACTGTGTTCTGATGTTACTAATGACCGGGCACATAGAATGTTAGTTTGCAGCATATTTGGCATCAAATTTCTGCCTTTCTGAGCTGTGAGAAGTGAATTATAACCATTACATTCTTTCAGTGGCCTTTTGCATTACAGCAGCCAAAATGACTTATTTAGGTGTCAGAGGGACCAAATTAGGTCTCCCCACAAGGTGTAAGCAGTGTTTCCACACACCTTAGCTGTTGGACAGCTCTCTTCTGTTTTAGCGCCCAAATTCGTCTGAATCATGTTAAATATGAATTTCACTGAGTTTAAACTGTGTTCTGATGTTACTAATGACCGGGCACATAGAATGTTAGTTTGCAGCATATTTGGCATCAAATTTCTGCCTTTCTGAGCTGTGAGAAGTGAATTATAACCATTACATTCTTTCAGTGGCCTTTTGCATTACAGCAGCCAAAATGACTTATTTAGGTGTCAGAGGGACCAAATTAGGTCTCCCCACAAGGTGTAAGCAGTGTTTCCACACACCTTAGCTGTTGGACAGCCCTCTTCTGTTTTAGCGCCCAAATTCGTCTGAATCATGTTAAATATGAATTTTTGCTGAGTTTAAACTGTGTTCTGATGTTACTAATGACCGGGCACATAGAATGTTCATTTGCAGCATATTTGGCATCAAATTTCTGCCTTTCTGAGCTGTGAGAAGTGAATTATAACCATTACATTCTTTCAGTGGCCTTTTGCATTAGAGAAGCCAAAATGACTTATTTAGGTGTCAGAGGGACCAAATTAGGTCTCCCCACAAGGTGTAAGCAGTGTTTCCACACACCTTAGCTGTTGGACAGCTCTCTTCTGTTTTAGCGCCCAAATTCGTCTGAATCATGTTAAATATGAATTTCACTGAGTTTAAACTGTGTTCTGATGTTACTAATGACCGGGCACATAGAATGTTCAGTTTGCAGCATATTTGGCATCAAATTTCTGCCTTTCTGAGCTGTGAGAAGTGAATTATAACCATTACATTCTTTCAGTGGCCTTTTGCATTACAGCAGCCAAAATGACTTATTTAGGTGTCAGAGGGACCAAATTAGGTCTCCCCACAAGGTGTAAGCAGTGTTTCCACACACCTTAGCTGTTGGACAGCTCTCTTCTGTTTTAGCGCCCAAATTCGTCTGAATCATGTTAAATATGAATTTCACTGAGTTTAAACTGTGTTCTGATGTTACTAATGACCGGGCACATAGAATGTTAGTTTGCAGCATATTTGGCATCAAATTTCTGCCTTTCTGAGCTGTGAGAAGTGAATTATAACCATTACATTCTTTCAGTGGCCTTTTGCATTACAGCAGCCAAAATGACTTATTTAGGTGTCAGAGGGACCAAATTAGGTCTCCCCACAAGGTGTAAGCAGTGTTTCCACACACCTTAGCTGTTGGACAGCTCTCTTCTGTTTTAGCGCCCAAATTCGTCTGAATCATGTTAAATATGAATTTCACTGAGTTTAAACATGTGTTCTGCTGTTACTAATGACCGGGCACATAGAATGTTCATTTGCAGCATATTTGGCATCAAATTTCTGCCTTTCTGAGCTGTGAGAAGTGAATTATAACCATTACATTCTTTCAGTGGCCTTTTGCATTAGAGAAGCCAAAATGACTTATTTAGGTGTCAGAGGGACCAAATTAGGTCTCCCCACAAGGTGTAAGCAGTGTTTCCACACACCTTAGCTGTTGGACAGCTCTCTTCTGTTTTAGCGCCCAAACCGTCTGAATCATGTTAAATATGAATTTCACTGAGTTTAAACTGTGTTCTGCTGTTACTAATGACCGGGCACATAGAATGTTCATTTGCAGCATATTTGGCATCAAATTTCTGCCTTTCTGAGCTGTGAGAAGTGAATTATAACCATTACATTCTTTCAGTGGCCTTTTGCATTAGAGAAGCCAAAATGACTTATTTAGGTGTCAGAGGGACCAAATTAGGTCTCCCCACAAGGTGTAAGCAGTGTTTCCACACACCTTAGCTGTTGGACAGCTCTCTTCTGTTTTAGCGCCCAAATTCGTCTGAATCATGTTAAATATGAATTTCACTGAGTTTAAACTGTGTTCTGATGTTACTAATGACCGGGCACATAGAATGTTAGTTTGCAGCATATTTGGCATCAAATTTCTGCCTTTCTGAGCTGTGAGAAGTGAATTATAACCATTACATTCTTTCAGTGGCCTTTTGCATTACAGCAGCCAAAATGACTTATTTAGGTGTCAGAGGGACCAAATTAGGTCTCCCCACAAGGTGTAAGCAGTGTTTCCACACACCTTAGCTGTTGGACAGCTCTCTTCTGTTTTAGCGCCCAAATTCGTCTGAATCATGTTAAATATGAATTTCAGCTGAGTTTAAACTGTGTTCTGCTGTTACTAATGACCGGGCACATAGAATGTTCATTTGCAGCATATTTGGCATCAAATTTCTGCCTTTCTGAGCTGTGAGAAGTGAATTATAACCATTACATTCTTTCAGTGGCCTTTTGCATTAGAGAAGCCAAAATGACTTATTTAGGTGTCAGAGGGACCAAATTAGGTCTCCCCACAAGGTGTAAGCAGTGTTTCCACACACCTTAGCTGTTGGACAGCTCTCTTCTGTTTTAGCGCCCAAATTCGTCTGAATCATGTTAAATATGAATTTCACTGAGTTTAAACTGTGTTCTGCTGTTACTAATGACCGGGCACATAGAATGTTCATTTGCAGCATATTTGGCATCAAATTTCTGCCTTTCTGAGCTGTGAGAAGTGAATTATAACCATTACATTCTTTCAGTGGCCTTTTGCATTAGAGAAGCCAAAATGACTTATTTAGGTGTCAGAGGGACCAAATTAGGTCTCCCCACAAGGTGTAAGCAGTGTTTCCACACACCTTAGCTGTTGGACAGCTCTCTTCTGTTTTAGCGCCCAAATTCGTCTGAATCATGTTAAATATGAATTTCACTGAGTTTAAACTGTGTTCTGCTGTTACTAATGACCGGGCACATAGAATGTTAGTTTGCAGCATATTTGGCATCAAATTTCTGCCTTTCTGAGCTGTGAGAAGTGAATTATAACCATTACATTCTTTCAGTGGCCTTTTGCATTACAGCAGCCAAAATGACTTATTTAGGTGTCAGAGGGACCAAATTAGGTCTCCCCACAAGGTGTAAGCAGTGTTTCCACACACCTTAGCTGTTGGACAGCTCTCTTCTGTTTTAGCGCCCAAATTCGTCTGAATCATGTTAAATATGAATTTCACTGAGTTTAAACTGTGTTCTGATGTTACTAATGACCGGGCACATAGAATGTTCATTTGCAGCATATTTGGCATCAAATTTCTGCCTTTCTGAGCTGTGAGAAGTGAATTATAACCATTACATTCTTTCAGTGGCCTTTTGCATTACAGCAGCCAAAATGACTTATTTAGGTGTCAGAGGGACCAAATTAGGTCTCCCCACAAGGTGTAAGCAGTGTTTCCACACACCTTAGCTGTTGGACAGCTCTCTTCTGTTTTAGCGCCCAAATTCGTCTGAATCATGTTAAATATGAATTTCACTGAGTTTAAACTGTGTTCTGCTGTTACTAATGACCGGGCACATAGAATGTTCATTTGCAGCATATTTGGCATCAAATTTCTGCCTTTCTGAGCTGTGAGAAGTGAATTATAACCATTACATTCTTTCAGTGGCCTTTTGCATTAGAGCAGCCAAAATGACTTATTTAGGTGTCAGAGGGACCAAATTAGGTCTCCCCACAAGGTGTAAGCAGTGTTTCCACACACCTTAGCTGTTGGACAGCTCTCTTCTGTTTTAGCGCCCAAACCGTCTGAATCATGTTAAATATGAATTTCAGTGAGTTTAAACAGTGTTCTGCTGTTACTAATGACCGGGCACATAGAATGTTCATTTGCAGCATATTTGGCATCAAATTTCTGCCTTTCTGAGCTGTGAGAAGTGAATTATAACCATTACATTCTTTCAGTGGCCTTTTGCATTAGAGAAGCCAAAATGACTTATTTAGGTGTCAGAGGGACCAAATTAGGTCTCCCCACAAGGTGTAAGCAGTGTTTCCACACACCTTAGCTGTTGGACAGCTCTCTTCTGTTTTAGCGCCCAAATTCGTCTGAATCATGTTAAATATGAATTTCAGTGAGTTTAAACTGTGTTCTGATGTTACTAATGACCGGGCACATAGAATGTTCATTTGCAGCATATTTGGCATCAAATTTCTGCCTTTCTGAGCTGTGAGAAGTGAATTATAACCATTACATTCTTTCAGTGGCCTTTTGCATTACAGCAGCCAAAATGACTTATTTAGGTGTCAGAGGGACCAAATTAGGTCTCCCCACAAGGTGTAAGCAGTGTTTCCACACACCTTAGCTGTTGGACAGCTCTCTTCTGTTTTAGCGCCCAAATTCGTCTGAATCATGTTAAATATGAATTTCACTGAGTTTAAACTGTGTTCTGCTGTTACTAATGACCGGGCACATAGAATGTTCATTTGCAGCATATTTGGCATCAAATTTCTGCCTTTCTGAGCTGTGAGAAGTGAATTATAACCATTACATTCTTTCAGTGGCCTTTTGCATTAGAGAAGCCAAAATGACTTATTTAGGTGTCAGAGGGACCAAATTAGGTCTCCCCACAAGGTGTAAGCAGTGTTTCCACACACCTTAGCTGTTGGACAGCTCTCTTCTGTTTTAGCGCCCAAATTCGTCTGAATCATGTTAAATATGAATTTCACTGAGTTTAAACTGTGTTCTGCTGTTACTAATGACCGGGCACATAGAATGTTCATTTGCAGCATATTTGGCATCAAATTTCTGCCTTTCTGAGCTGTGAGAAGTGAATTATAACCATTACATTCTTTCAGTGGCCTTTTGCATTACAGCAGCCAAAATTACTTATTTAGGTGTCAGAGGGACCAAATTAGGTCTCCCCACAAGGTGTAAGCAGTGTTTCCACACACCTTAGCTGTTGGACAGCTCTCTTCTGTTTTAGCGCCCAAATTCGTCTGAATCATGTTAAATATGAATTTCACAGAGTTTAAACTGTGTTCTGCTGTTACTAATGACCGGGCACATAGAATGTTCATTTGCAGCATATTTGGCATCAAATTTCTGCCTTTCTGAGCTGTGAGAAGTGAATTATAACCATTACATTCTTTCAGTGGCCTTATGCATTACAGCAGCCAAAATGACTTATTTAGGTGTCAGAGGGACCAAATTAGGTCTCCCCACAAGGTGTAAGCGGTGTTTCCACACACCTTAGCTGTTGGACAGCTCTCTTCTGTTTTATAGCCCAAATTCGTCTGAATCATGTTAATATGAATTTCACTGAGTTTAAACTGTGTTCTGCTGTTACTAATGACCGGGCACATAGAATGTTCATTTGAACCATATTTGGCATCAAATTTCTGCCTTTCTGAGCTGTGAGAAGTGAATTATAACCATTACATTCTTTCAGTGGCCTTTTGCATTACAGCAGCCAAAATGACTTATTTAGGTGTCAGAGGGACCAAATTAGGTCTCCCCACAAGGTGTAAGCAGTGTTTCCACACACCTTAGCTGTTGGACAGCTCTCTTCTGTTTTAGCGCCCAAATTCCGTCTGAATCATGTTAAATATGAATTTCACTGAGTTTAAACATTGTTCTGCTGTTACTAATGACCGGGCACATAGAATGTTCATTTGCAGCATATTTGGCATCAAATTTCTGCCTTTCTGAGCTGTGAGAAGTGAATTATAACCATTACATTCTTTCAGTGGCCTTATGCATTAGAGAAGCCAAAATGACTTATTTAGGTGTCAGAGGGACCAAATTAGGTCTCCCCACAAGGTGTAAGCAGTGTTTCCACACACCTTAGCTGTTGGACAGCTCTCTTCTGTTTTAGCGCCCAAATTCGTCTGAATCATGTTAAATATGAATTTCACTGAGTTTAAACTGTGTTCTGCTGTTACTAATGACCGGGCACATAGAATGTTCATTTGCACCATATTTGGCATAAAATTTCTGCCTTTCTGAGCTGTGAGAAGTGAATTATAACCATTACATTCTTTTAGTGGCCTTTTGCATTACAGCAGCCAAAATGACTTATTTAGGTGTCAGAAGGACCAAATTAGGTCTCCCCACAAGGTTTAAACATTGTTTCCACACAACTTAGTTTATTGACTGCTCTCTTCTGTTTTAGTGCACAAATAGTCTGAATCATGTTAAATTTGAATTTCACTGAGTTTAAACAGTGTTACTGCTGTTACTAATGACCGGGCTTATTGAATGTTAATCTGCAGCATATTTGGCTTCCAATTTCTGCCTTTCTGAGGTTTGATAAGTTTATTATAACCATTATATCCTTTAACAGCCCACTTTCATTAGAGCCGCCTAAATTACTTATCAGGACCAAATTTGGTCTCCCCACAAGGTTTTATCAGTGTTTCCACACATCCTAGTTGTTAGACAGCTCCATTCTTTTTTAGCGCACAAATTGTCTGAATCATACGGAGGCCGAGAGAGGCCGTTAAGTACAACGTTAAGTATGGCTTCCGTACTAAACATCCCTGTGTAGAGCTTTTAATTGGGGCTGATTGGAAGTGGTGGCAGCTGGCCAGACTGACGTCAGGCCCAGCTTAAGAAGCACTAAACTTTCTCACCTGGCAGAGCAAGCCGAGCCCAACCCAAGCGCCGTTCCGCTCTGCACCACTCCAGCTCCAGATGATCAACCCCAGCTGGGCGCAACACAGCTCAGACCAGACCAGCTCGGACAAGCTTAGCTCAGTCTTTCTGTCTCTTTCTGGCTCCATTTCAAACTGTCAGGATGAATCAGTCAGCGATCAAACTATTTTGATATACTTACATCTATCTCGATGCTACAGTTACCAATATTTATCATAGATACAGAATACATTCATGCTGCTCTAAGAAGAGAGACTAATGTACAGTCACATTTTCTATTCAGCAATGTGTCATGCTGTGAAAAAGTCACTATATAAACAAAAAATATATGTAAAAAACATATTACATACAAAAAGAAAACTTCAACCATATATACAGTTAGACCCAGAAATATTTGGACATTGACAAAAGTTTTATTATTTTAGCTGTTTATGAAAACATTCAGGATACAATTATATAATCAATATGGGCTTAATGTGCAGACTCTCAGCTGTAATTTCAGAGTATTCACATTCAAATTGAAGCAAGGGTTTAGAAATTACAGCTCTTTAATATGTAGCCACCTCTTTTTCAAGGGACTAAGAGTAATTGGACAATTAGACTGCAAAATAAATAACAAGGCTACATGGGCTCTTCCCTCGTTAACCTGTCATCAATTAGGCTGTTATAAGGTCTGGAGTTGATTCCAGGTGTGGCATTTGCATTTGGAAGCTGTTGCTGTGAACACACAACATGTGGTCAAAAGAGGTGAAACAGACCATCCTGAGGCTGAAAAAAATTAAAAAATCCATCAGAGAAATAGCTGAAATGTTAGGAGTGGCCAAATCAACACTTTGGTAAATTCTGAGGAAAAAAAGACTGCATTGATGAGCTTGGGAACTCAGAGGCCTGGACATCCACGGAAGACAACAGTGGTAGATGATTACAGAATCATTTCCATGATGAAGAAAAACCCCTTCACAACATCCACTCAAGTGAAAAACACTCTCCAGGAAGTAGGTGTATCAGTATTTAAGTCTACAATGAAAAGACTTCATGAGAGTAAATACAAAGGATTCACCACAAGGTGCAAACCATTAATCAGGCTCAAAAATAGAAAGGCCAGAATTGACTTTGCTCAAAAAAACACCTGAAGAAGCCAGCCCAGTTCTGGAACAGCATTCTTTGAACAGATGAGACTAAGATCAACCTGTACCAAAATGATGGGTTTGGAGAAGAAATGGAATAGCACACCACATCGTCTGTAAAATATGGTGGAGGCGGTGTAATGGCATGGGCATGCATGGCTTCCAATGGCACTGGGTCACTTGAGTTTTTTGATGTGACAAGACAGATGCACCCATATGAATTCTGAAGTGTATAGGGATATATTTTCTGATCAGATTCAGCCAAATGCAGCAAAGTTGATTGGATGCTTCACAGTACAGATGGACAATAGTCCATATTGGAATAGTGGAATATTCTGCAATGGCCGAGTTAATCACCAGACCTCAACCCAATCGAGCATGCATTTAATTTGCTCAAGACAAAACGTAAGAAGAAAGACCCACAAACCAACTGAAGACCGCTGCAGTAAAGGCCTGGCAAAGCATCACAAAGGAGAAAACCCAGCACTTAGTGATGTCCATGGGTTCCAGACATCAGGCAGTCATTGCCTGAAAAGGATTGTCAACAAAATATTAAAAAGTACTTTTACTTAGGGTTATGTTTATTTGTCCAATTACTTTTGAGCTCCTGAAATGAGGAGCGTTTGTATTAAAATAGCTACAATTCCTGCATGTTTAAGCATATATTTTTGTTCAAACCTTGTATTAAACTTTAAAGTCTGCACTTCAGTTACATTGTAGTTGTGTGTGTATATATATATATATATATATACACACACACACACACACACACATGTTTGAACATTGGACAATCTGAGTGGGAACATAAGTAATTGTTTTAGTCATGATTTTACATGATTGTCAAAAGTTAACATCCATAAAAATGAAGAAATGTCAGGATCAAATGGTTTGCATATTTTCCCTCATCAAAAACACTGTTTTAACTACATCCTTCCCTTATGATCAATCGACTTTATTGTCAGTATTTTAACATCATTAATGTCCATCATTCAGAAATGTAAGATAGTCATAGTCCTGCTCTTGCCATAAAACATTTACACTGAATGGTGACACTAAAGACTCATGGAAGAGCATAGTGCATCACAAAAAATGTTGCTGAATAGACAGATGCCAACATTGTGACAGGACACACCACAGTTTCCTCTACTTGTTTTTGCTAAGTGTCCTCTGTTTCTCTGCATGCTCAACGAGCTTCTCCTCCACATAAAGACCTTTCCGCCGGCGGACAGCATTCACATATTTGAGGGCCTGGTTCACAGAATCTGCTTTTGCTCCAAAATGCAGATATTCTTCTTCTGTGGTAGGAACCCAGTATGGATCACTGCTGATCACCTGGTTTACAGAAAGAAAGGCAGTCACCATGTGTTAATGAACATAATTACTGAAAATAAGTTACAGTTAGGTGTGTACAGTGCCTTACAAAAGTATTCACCCCCTTGACTTTTTATCCATTTTGTTACAATCCAATCTGTAATCAGCAATTTCCCTCTGGGATTATTAAAGTACTTCTGATTCTGTAACTTAACTGTTTTTAAACTTATCTTATGTGGTGGATGTGAGAGCATTAATATCAAATAGATGAAGCAGTAAGATGACCTGTATGGTGACCAGTATGGAGAGTAAAATTAATCAGCAAATTAAAATAATAATGTGGATGTATATAAGCTACTTTCAAATAATTTGATGCTGTGCGACATTTAATTTTGTTAAGTTTCATCATCATTGCACACATTTCTTAATCCAGTCTCTCCATTGATTGGTAGGAGCGAATTTTTTTTTTTTTTTTTTTTTTGTATCAACCAATTACAGCTCTTACCACAAGTAGACATACAAACACAAACAGAAAGATATTACACACTGGTTATATATTGCACATGCATCCCTTTAAATAAATGCATATGCACTCGTGTTGTAGGACATATTACATCATACAAATACACAGACACAGCAGAGCAAGCTATTCTGAGGCTGCATTTTTGAGGACAAAAAGGCCTGATCGTCTCAAAATATTTCTTCTGATTACTGTGTACATTAATAGCCTTTGTCAGAACGTTTATTAGTCTCTAGAACCAGCTCTATGTGGACTAATCAACCAGTTCCAGTTGAAAAAAACCTTTCCCACAACATAATGCTATTATCACTATGCTCTATATTGGGGACAGTGTTAGCCAAGTGATGAGCAGCGTTTATTTTTTTTTAAATATGACACTTGGAGTTTAGGCCAAAACTTTCTATTTTGGCGAACTGGACCAGAAAGTTTTGTGTCTCTGGTCTGAGAATCTTCAAGATGCTTTTTGGTAAAAGTCATTTGTTTTGTGAGGAATAGCCTCCATCTGGCCCCTCTATCAAAAAGGCCTGAATGACCTTCTGCATGGGCCTCCTACCTCCACAATAATGGGAATACAATAGCTTCACCTTTCAGATTATAGGAATGTTGGTCATCTCTCTGACCATGGCCCTTCTTACCCAGTAACTCAGAGTTGTTTGGCAGCCAGATCAAGGGAGTGTCCTGATGGGTCAAAACTTTTTCCATTTTCCAATAATCAGGGGCAGCCTTTCGGTATAGTTAGTACGGCCTAATCTTTGGTATACTTTACAGAATCTGGCCTGAGAGATCTAAAACCATTCCTTTGACTTAATTCCCTGATTCCTCATTTAAATCACCATCAAGCACATTAAGATGATCAGTGGTAATCAGATGCACCTGGGCTCTATTTTGAGTGTCATAGTAAATGTTATAAACACCCATACAGCAAATATGTAAAACATTGTTTTCTAAATTTACAAAAATCTCAAAAAATATCTTTTTACTTTGATACTCTGGGCTATTTGGTGTAGAAATCTTTTCAAGAAAACTAATCAAACCAGCTTGGAAGTAACCTTATTGTCACATAATTGGAAAAAAGAAGGATGTGATCAAAGGACCTTTAAAGAAGAGGACTAACAAATTCTGCCTTTTCATAAAAGAATGGCTAGAGTTCACCTCCCAGTGGCTGAAAACCAGCTGTGGACTGGCCAATCCACTGGTCCTCTTGCGGATCTCATCAGCAAACCCAAAGCTTTCAGCAACTGGAAGAACTGCTGTGATGATGAACATGTCTGTTCCTTCCTTCATCTCTTCATGGAGGACACGACCCTCTCGCTTTCCAAGTACACCATAAACTCGGCCTGATGAAGTAGAATTGGGATGCAAAGAAGTCAGGACAACCACATTAGCAGCACAACTGAAGAGATCCCCAAGAAGATAAATTATCAAACTGTTTTTCAAAATTGGATCTTACTGCTTAAAACTAAACAGGCTGAAGGATAATTAGAGGAACTTTGAGGGTTTTCTATTTAACATTAATATAAATAGTAAAGGGCCCATAACATCACTCCATCTATCCGTGACATCACTGTATAAGTTATTTCATGTAGTTGATATGGCTGCAAATGTAAATTCTTCAAAGAATTTCATAAGCCCCTTTTTGTAGGGGGCTGTTTTGGCAGGCCAGATTTCCCTTCTCAGTAAAAGGGTTGGGTACAGTAATAATATGTGGCTCTACCTAGCTTACTTCACTCTAATTGGCGACAAATTGGGAAACTGTTCAAACACGCCCCCACATGCTCTTCCTCCATCCATCCACACATCTCTTCTCATCACAATACTCCGTCACAAATCCATATTGTGATCTTATTGCTAGTGGAAGAATTTGATCTCAGGATGTCGGACAGATTGCAGAGAGCTGGTTGCCCTGCTGCTATACACAGTGCTCATGTGTTTATCAGATGAGACAGCAATTCAAAATTAAATAAACTTAATAGTAACGATAGTGTTGTGGTCGCCACCTCCAGTGTTGGTACACACATTTCTTTGTTTGTTTGAAAACATTCAGGAAAGAGCTTCAGTAAAGTGCGCTGAACATATGAACACACATTCCCGTATTGGAGTGCCGTGAAGTTAGTTTTAGGTTGTATATTGGATATTCACGCTCCACGGCTTTGGCAGACAGAGCGGCAGCCACAGATCAGCGTTCCAGTATTGGCTCGAACAGGAAGCAAATGCAGCTGAATGAAATTTGCCAGATGATGTATCAGCTGGGGTGAGGAGGGAGAGGGGAGTGAAAGGCTGTTTGCTTGATGGTGTGCTCTGATTGGAGAATATGAATTACGTAGAAAGATAAACCGTTTTCTGATTTGATAATTTTTGAACAAAGAAACAAAGCTGCCCGTCCATGAACAGGTCCTTTGGTACACGGCCTAATCAGTGCACAACAGATCATATTATATCCCCAAAACCACAGAAAAATTTACTTTGTTATAATGGCCCCTTTAATAATTTGTGATCCAATTATTATATTTTGAATTGCAAATTTTCTCAACTGGTTAAATTCTTTGAATCATGAGCATTAGTTACCAAGCTAGGCTGGTTTTACTTCATAGAAGTGGTAAGATGTCATTGAGAACAGACCAAATTCAAATGAACTTTAATGGTAAAAAAGAGGTGACAGAAAATGGATCCTATTCCATTGAGAAATAATTCTCAAAGCATCCATTACAGAACAAAATCAATGATTGGATCTGAAGGACGAGGAGGAGGAAGGAAAAGAGAAAGATAACAAACAAAGCTATTTTCTAATTTGCTCAAATGATAAAACAGTTCTTAACAGAAGTTGCAGGTTTTTATGCAATGATGCCTTATGAAAAATATACTCTTACCTAGCACTTCTGCAGTTGCCATGATCTCACAGGTGTACATTGCTGCCATTAGTCTCTGGGGCTGGGCCTGGAATGCCTGCCGGCATGCCTCCTTCATGGAAGCAATCAGCTGACCAGAAACTGGCCCGTAGCAGTATGCAGAGGAAGCGTCTGTTCTTCGTTCAGTCAGGTCACGCTCTGCTGTCAGATCTACACAGTTTTCATGTGAACTGACTCCAAAAGCTTCATGGGAAACAGAGTCCTCTTTCAAGGCGTGTGGATGTTGCGAAAAAGCTAAAGACTGGACATCCCACCTCTCAACAGAGAAGCAAACTCCCATCAGGGGTTCCTCACACATGGGACCAGACAGAGTTGCAAGTTGAAAACCACTGACAATACTGTTATCAAAGTCTCGGAGTGGAGAAGCTGGAGCTCCAGCTGACTCACTGTGTCTGCCCTTAAGACATTGCCACATCGACACTCGGTTGTAGTCTTTAATGCTGTTCAGAAGAATATTGGGCCCATACCTGAAAAGGACATAAAATAATCTAGTTAGCCAAAAACATGGAGCAATATTAATACTAAAAAGGCTTTAAGAATTTGCACCATCATTGATAATCAAGTTTTTTTTTTTTTTTTTTTTATCAGAATAAACTTTGGCAAGTTCATGAGTACAAACAAGGAATTTGATTTCGGAGTCCAACACTCGCATTGTGTAATAAAATAGGCAGACAAGTAACAATGAGCGGAACAGCTACTACAATCCATAACATAAAAGAAAATATTCAGGGGAAAAAGGTAAGAAAAATAAATTGCTAAATTTGTTCAGTGAAATGCAACCAAGACAGACCTGCGAGGCCCAAAAGCCCAGATCCTTTCCACGGCATTCCGCCACTTTCTTCCTTGTAACAAGATCTCAAGATGCTCTTTCAGTTCCGCAATGGCCTCCAGGGTCCTGAGATTTATGTCCATGGTCTTCCCCTCCCTGAGGGACAAGTTTATCAGCTCCAGAGTTCTAATTAACTCTGAGCTTTTCTCCAAAAGAACAGTGACCTCTGTCCAGAAAGACAAAGCAGTTGACCTGAAGTCTCCAACAGGTTTCTGGCCATCAAAACTACATTTACATTTAGATTCACTAGCAATCAAACTCTGCATCACCTTTCCTATCCTTTATGTTTGATTTTAACTTGAAACATCAAAAACAACTTAATTCATTGGGACTGTGTGTTTTACCTTGTGGTAATGGGATGGCCCGCACACAGACAGTGGACAATCTGTTGGGAGTGGTGAGGGTAACAAGACCATCATGGTCCACATGCTGGGACTCAGAAGAACGATAGTGAGAAGGCTCTTCTCTCACCTGAAAAAACAACTGACTTGTAAACTAATGACTTGTTTTTTTTTGGCTGGAGGTTTTTTCTTCAGTTCATAAGGACTCACAACCTCATCAAAATTTCATGTATGAATAAGAGTAAAAGTTACTTCTTGTACAATTCTACTGAATGACCTCGCAGTATCTGGAGAAGACAATGACCCTGTCTTCCATCTTCAACATGCTGAACAAAAACAGTAGTTTCCTTTTTAATGGTTGACTCACCTGATGAATGACAGCAACTTTTTGTTGCTTGCTGAGCTCCTCATTCACCATATCCACTTTTGGAGGCTGTACCACAGTTTCTCTGAATGGAATGATGGGCTTAGACACACTAATCTGTATATTCGCAAACCTTTAGAAACAAATTCAAGAAAGTGAAGGAGAAATTTGTGTTACACTATCAGTCTAGTACTTTACTAAACCTCATGTCAAACCTATTCACAACTTTCATTAATTAACAAAGACACAAAACAAAGCAAGAAAATCAAAGCTATATCTACTTGATCCGTCAATAAATACACAGCTGTTATTTTTTCAAATAAACCTGAAATATTACAATGTATATTTGTGGATATATCACAATAGCTGTTAAGGCTAACGTCAACTGCTGAAAATCAAATAAACCACCAGCCCAGTTTATGATCTGTTTACATATTAACAAACATGCAGCTGGTTCCACAGGTTCTTGATCCCGTAAAAAAATATTACAATGTCTTTGGCATGATAACGTCTATTTGCACACTCTTAGCTCCTTAGGGAGCGTTTGTTTGGTACATCCAAGCAATTGCACAGGGTTTTACATCCTGTGAAGTGACTAGTACCTGGCCTTTGACTTGAACATTTACATCTTATCAGATGCTAAGGACTACTTGCACGCTTTCAGCCTCATTGAGGCGTTGTCGCTGCAATTAACTTGAACATTATGTCTTGATTTGAGTCTATATGTTATGTGTGTATTCTGAGCCAGTGTCTTAACAAAATATTATGGTTACATTACAATAATAAAGTGTCTTGATTGTTGAATAGACCTGCCAAATTAAATCTAATTTGGCAAAGAAACAGAATGAAAGAAAAATGTTTAGGTCCAGATTTTGACTTTTTCCAGAGAGCTGTGAGGGCAATCACCCCCTGATGGGAGACTGCATTCCAATGCTTTAAAATCACCCCACTGTTACTAGCTCATCATACATTACAATTACCTTGTTATGTTATTGCCTACTTGCACACTATCATCTCTGAATATCTAAATGTACATTTCTGTAAATGACATACAAACTTTTGACTTTTCATCTTTTTATTTTTTAATCTCTCTTAAACACTATAATGGAAAAAAAAACTGTAACCTGTGTTCATTGCCTGTTTGTTTGCTTGTCTGTCTTACGTGTACTATTAGTCAGAGTTGCCAAAAATAAATTTCCCCCTGGTAACACACAATAACAAAGAATCTTTGAAACTTTGGCAGGGTCTCCTCAAACAAACAAAAGAGGGCAATTAGGCCACAACTTTTTCCAGATAGGTCAGGTTCTGTTGACTGCTATTTGGATTAAATCAGGCTTTCTTTGTCGGATACTAAAATGTGTTTGAAGGTCTGAAACATTTAATCAAAATGTATTTACATAGCACCTTACACCATTCAAAAGATGACTAATAAAAACAAAAAAATAATAAAACAGAGTTAAAGCTGCAAATCAGCATTGGGGTGGCCAGCTTTTTGATACTACCACTCTGTGGTATTGTGAGCAAGCCTATACATAACGATCAGTAATTATGAGAATTTCTTTTCTCTTCCTGCGCTCGGTGAAGGCAGATGCTTTTCTTTCTCCTTTCCTCTCCCGTATCTGTCCTGATTCTGCTTATATAAATCATTTTGGAGCCTCTTTTTACATATCCTTCTATTTGTAAATTATGGATCTGGTCAGCTGGACTCTGAATGCCTCTGTGCCCCAGCGGGAGATTTGCAGCTGGACACACAGTGGACTCCTTGGAGGAGGCTCTCTGCCCATTTTATTGGTCGAGACTGTTGAAAATGCACCCAAAATTGGTTTTATAACAGGATTGATGTTTTTTGGAGCTGGTAGTTACCTGGAGTATAGAGAAATTCTGAAAACGTTTGCAGCTGTTTTGGCCCATGTCAAGGCTCTCTGAACTATGTAAGGGATAAGTCTGCTACCAACACTCAGACTGACATGGTGTGTACACAGAACTGCAGGCCAGCTGTGATTCCTGAACTTGCTGGCAGGATGGAATAGAGCTCGGAGAAGTTGGAAGTCTGGCTTTGGCAGAATGACCACAAATTTGGCTGTTTGGAATTGCCAATGAGACAAACCAGTGAGACTCTAAGACAGACAGAAAAACACGAGTAAGCTTGCCCAAAAACAAATGCAATTGTCAGAATCTGGCCTTGCTGAGCAATCACCATGTGGAATAAAATCAGACTAAGTTTAAAGCCACTGAAATGTGAGACTTTTACAGGCACCCAGGAGACTGCCCATCAAAGTAAGGGGTGCCAACACTACTATGCACCTAGCCCCCTCAGATCACATCTTTCTCTTTGTCCGTAGACTCTGAAAGCATCCACATTGGGGAAACTTGCAAACATGGGGGCAGTTCAGAATTGCAGTTGAGTACAGCCTGCTGCTCAACACTGGAACCTAACCAGCCGATTGTCATGGAAACGGCCTGTGTGTAACCTTTCTCAGCTGTTGCAGGAAAGCTGAGTTGACAAGGCACAGAGTGGTCTCCTTCGGCTAGGCCAAACTCTAAAGCTGATCTGAAGTCGTCCACTGCAACCTGTGCATGCCCATACAGTAAGTCTAAGAACACAGTCAAGCTAGGAAGGCCACGCAGAGGTCCCTGTGTCCACAGCCCAAGCGCAGGCCACTGTGTATCCAGGAAAGACCCTTTTGATCCCACACCATTATTCACAGACCAGCCGGCCAGAATGACTTCATCTCGAGTGCCATTTGTTGCGTGTGACACACGGTCAATGCGTGATAGTTGAGAGCTCTGGTTAGGTACCAAATGTCCGGCATCATAATTCTAGTAAGCCCCTCTTTAGAACTTACTGCCACCACCAAGTAAATGTAACTACAGTTCATTTTTAACATGTTTGTTTTTGTTTCATCCTGCCATCGTTCGATGATGCAATGAGCATTATCACATCATTGACAGGGAAGATTAATGTGAATTTAATGGTGTTTTATATAACCTTAGGATTACCCCTCAAGCTAATGACCTAGCGCTACAGTGCCCCCTAGCTTCCTAGAGAAATAATTGCATTAATAAAATCAAGTGTCCTAAAAGTATTGATTTTTACTAAGCAAATCATTCTTTAAAATGTTATTTTCTCAATGTTTTGTTTAACTCAGGATTTGTATTGTAAATTAGTTGAAACACATAAAATGTTGTTAAGCTAGTCCAACTAATTTATCCTCATTCCATAGTCTTTAAAATAAACCTTGGTTCTCTAATTTAGATTAGCAGTGAACCAGAATTACAGAATCATTCGGAGGGTGGTTTTCAACTATTGTCTGTGTTCTTTTGTTTTTTGTGTGTACATAGTTCCTTTGCTTCTTTTTATATTAATTTTGCTTAGTAGTTTAGTTAAGTTTCACTAGCCTAGTAGAGAGGATTTATTGATTGAAATATTATGTTAATTCAGATAAACAGCAGATAAACAGCAGTGGTGATTTCTCTGGATGTTCATTTTATTACTGGGATATTAAATTCTTGAACTTGAAGAGACGTTGTCACTCATTGCTGTTAAAAGAATGCCAGTGCTTGAATCACCCTTTCCACTATTGTCCGTTGTTTGGGATGATATTCACTGGACAATACCGAAGAGACTGAGGGTTATTTATTAAGCAACACTTAAAACAGTGAGTAATGGCACAACATGTGCCATCCCTGGCTGGGCATTCGTACACAAAGCTTGTGCTCCACACATATGACAATATCACATGTCACATTTTTAGACTTTTCTCAGCTAGTGATGTGATCAACTATAAATAAACAAAATTCAAATGCTTGAATCATTTAAGTTGTTAGGTGTAACTAATCTTACTGTCTGGACCACATTTTGTTGCACATTTGAGTCCAGATGCAGATAGGGGGTGCTCATAAGGCTAAATTGCTAATTTCCCTTAAAAGAAAGGTGAGAAGCATAAGCTTAACATGCTAGTAATTCCGGAAAAGGTTAAGGCTTCGAAAAACAATAGTAATTCCTGAAGAAGGATCAAGCAGGCACTATAGAGCTAGTACTTCCTAAAGGTTTAGCATCTCTTTTTGTGTCGTATCTGGCGTTGTGACAATAACAGTTGTTGTCTTAATGCCAAAAAGAGCCCAACAGATTTTACTTTCACAAGTGGAGCCTTACTGCTTTTGCCATAGTGCTCTGCTTGATTGATATATGCAACAAGCTTTATTACAATTTATGCTGGATGTATGGATGTGTCCATCCATACATTTTCTAACACGCTTATCCCTATTGGGGTCGCGAGGGGTGCTGGTGCCTATCTCCAGCTGTCAATGGGCGAGAGGTGGGGTACACCCTGGACAGGTCGCCAGTCTATCGCAGGCAAACAGACAGACAAACAACCATTCACGCACACACTCACACCTAAGGAGAATTTAGAGAGGACCATTAACTTAACAGTCATGTCTTTGGACTGTGGGAGGACTATGGGAGGAGAGAACCCACGCATGCACAACAATGGCTACCTACCTTGTTGCATGTTGTTCTAAACGGTGTTTAAAACTGGGATGGCCAAAAAGGGGAGTGCTCGGCAGTCCACCCCCCTCCGGAAGGTAGTTGGTGCCAGCGCAGCCCCCCATGCACCCCACCCTGGACCCCAAATGTCTAAATGCGAGCGGGGTAAGCCACCGGAGTGAGGTCTACACAATAAGCCACCCCCAGATGTCTTAGCATCTTAACAATGAAAGAATAGTATAGTCATAAGCCACAGGTTGAACTGTCAACCTAGGCACCTGTTTCTGCACACACAAATAAGTATTTGCAAAATGTGTATTTAAATATGCATGCATAGCTAGGCATGCATGGATTGGATCCTCTGTTGTTTTTGATAGCTTTGTCATAACTTGTGTTTGTTGTTTTTGTGTTAGGAAGATGGAGTCTGAACTTCTCATATCTGAAGGTACACCTGTGGCTGACTTTGCAGACAGAGAGGCAGAAGGTTGTTGTTGCAGATCTCATCAGCTTATCTGCAGATGAGGGGAGTGATAGTTCTATACCTTGCTGCATGTGATGAAAAGATTAAGTAATTGATTTAATTGGGAATCTGACTAAAAGGACTCAGATTCAAGAGGTTGTGGGACAGCTTACATTTTTATATCAGCGTAAGTCACAACTAGAAGATTAAAAATATTCTCAGTTGAACACTATCAGAGGACTTTGCCCACCAGGGGAGTGAGTGCTGCCAAACCTGAGTTCTCAAAGGCCAAGGTGAGGATGGAGGAAGCGGAGATCGAGGATCTCAAAACTCCTGATGTCAGGGTCCTGCACCTTACCAGGGAAGTGAGTCCCCCACCCTTCAGGTTGTAATGCCAGTTCAGACGTGACGACTGCATTAATTCGGGACATGACGGACTGCATTTCCCATTGAGCAATGTAGTCAAAATGGCCACCAACTCCCATCATGCAACACGGCCCAAAAATGGCCTCCACCCTAACAATGGAGCGGAGAGATAACGTTACTAGGGAAAATGTATTTATTGCGGCCACGCACGACAATCTGCCTTCTTCCCTGGCGCGCTGCCAACCCCGAAGCCGGGATTTCACTCCTGGATCACCTCGAAGTAACAGGGTTCTCCCCTTTTATTTCTTTTTCACCCACAGGGTGTTTAGAAGTCCCTGGGCAGGCGTTGGAAACTTTTTAGGTGTAGGTCAATGCTTTTTACTCCACGACAAAGTTGGATTTATTTTGCTGAATATTTTCTTTGTATGTGCATGCATTTGTGAAAGTGACTTGGCTGTTTGTCGTTCGTTGTCCGTGGAGACTCCGCCGTGAGTCGATTGTTCAACTTTTTTTTTATCCTTTTCCTCTCTCTTTGTTCGTTCTTTGCTTTGCTCATCAGCGGGTGCAATCTTTTTGTCCGAGCTCAGTTCGCGGTCTCCGTTTAAACTCCCCAGTTACCCACGCCCTCTCGAAGCGAGGTATTACCCCATCAGCGTAAGAGTGGTTACGTCATTAGGACCTCCTCTCATGCATCACGCAAATTGGTAGATCATACGTCATCATAGTCGCCATCTTGGATAGGTTTTGGGTGACTGAAATGTGGTGTTAAACGACCGTGAGCTGGACTTAGATTCGCTAACCGCTCATGTTAATCCATTTGTTTTTGTTTGTTCTTTTATTTCCACATATATTTTGTATGTGTAGTTTAGTAGTGAGTAAGATTTCCAAAGTCGTTGAATCAGAGAATTACTGTAACAGGGAATTGCTTTTGGTTCAATAAAAAAAACTGCGGAATAGAATTTGTTTTGTGTTCAATCTAATTCACAGTTGCATGGTTATTCAGAATTCAGAGCTAACCTCCTTTGGAGTTAACATCTGATATTAATACAGAGACAATATCATTGGATGGTGATAAGGAATAAGGATTTAAACTCTAATTGCAGTTACATTGGGGTACTCACAGCCTGCCGGATAAACCTCGTCAGTTAAAAGTCCGACCAGATCATTTATTCCAGCATAAATGAGTTCATAACAGCTAATTAACTAATGCATTAGTAGTATAAATCCTTACAAGCTTATAGCTAACATCACCACCATTTGAACTATATTTATGTTAACCCACAATGTAATAAAATTGTAGCATGGCCTTTTCCTCTCACTTTGTTTCCGCCAGCGTTGGGACAGCCATTCAAATGCTCTATGCCTTTGAATAAAATTGCAAGACCAAAGCTGCATCTTTCTCTTAATTAATGAGTTGTGTGCTTTCCTCCTTGATAACAATTAATATCCACCATACCGCGGTGGAAAGCCCCAAAGAGTATAAGGTAAATTACTCTGCAGACACAGTTAATTCAAATTGGAGGGATGAGCAGCTGTCACACCTAAGTCATACCATCTGTCCTGACTCTGTGCTACCCTCTAAGGGCCAGGAAAGTCATACAGGTGGCCAACACCAACCTAACCCACCACCACATGTCAGAGTTCACACCTTGGAAAACTCTCACTTAGATCAGGAGCATTCTTCCGTGCATCGTCAAAGGTTAGTTCAAATGTCTCTATCAGTTCATGAACATAGCCAACTTTATTTCCCAGCTATAGTCAGGTGGCCTAATTATGGAATAAAGCCTATTTAAGCTTTTCGTTCCCACTTTCTCCTGTAAACCTAACTTTGTCTTTTTGACCTTTAATTGACCTATGAGAAACTGAATTTGACCGGTAGTCAATCTGCACACAGTTTGAAAAATATAATTTAGGATAAATATAAGTGATATTTTTTTGTAAAGAAAAATAATTCATATTTTTTTTTCTTCAATGAAATCAAATTATATGTTGTTAATTCCATTGGAAGGCATCTCAGAGTGAAGGGGTGGGAATATTAGGCGATTCTTGTCCCTCATTATAATGCAAAAAGCGAATAACGACATAAAACTACTTTTAAGAATTTTGTTTTCAATATTGCCATTCGCAAAAATTGCTTTTATCTTTTTATCCATGTGATGTGTGAGGCTGAGTGTGGTATAGAAACATCCCTTTGTTGACGTTCATGCTGCCACACGTTCTCATTCATTACTTGGTTAGCTAGCAGCTGCTCTTTCAGGTAGCTAGCTAGATCCAGTAGGTTAGACTATTGTTTTTCAACTTGTGCCATCTACTCTCTGGACTCGGGAGTGGGTATTAGTTTACTTTAACCCCTTTGAGCAGAAAACATAATAATACCCTTTAAAAACAGACAACAAAAAATTAAATTAACAAATGTGAAGGACACAAGACATGTATTTATATTAGGGCTATCAAACGATTAAAAATTTTAATTTGAATCGATTAATCACATTATGTCGATAGTTAACTCAAGATTAATTGCAAATTAATTGCATGTTTTATCCTTTTATTTCTGAAAGTGTAATAGCCTGTTTGGGCATTTTAATATGCAATTTTGCAATACATGACACTAATAAAATACATGCTAGTACAAAAAATATTTTTATTTTGTTATTTTTCAAGCACTTTTGAGAATTGGAATGAAAACATCCTAGTGCCAAATGTTAAACTCTGGACTATAATGGCTAAATGACTAATCATGACGCCCTGATGTTTACACAATGTGTAAATAGATTTGTAAATAAATACCATGCCGATATATTTTTTTGCCTCTTAAACAAAGATAGACATGGTATTAGGCATTGATAAAAAATTTACATTTCAATAATGTCATAAGTTTTATTGTTCGTTTTTTCACTCTCTCTCACACACACATCTAATTCTGAGCTTTTACACCAACAATAACTTCTTTGAATATTTTTGCTTGCTGTTTATATCCATATTCATACTGTTTAAGCCTGGAAAAAGGTTTTAAATTTCCAGGTCATTCCAGTCTTACACTTTGCTTGCAACCGGGCAGGAGCTTAATACCCTGAAAGAGACTGTTTAGCAACTGTTTAGTAACTCCAGGTCCTTTGTTTGGCAACGTAATTCAGCCTTAGTTTGTCAAATACAGAGAAAACAAATTAATAAGCATTAAAGTACGGTTTATGGGTTGGGTTTCTACAATGTTATCAGCATGTTAAAAGCTCATCTTCAGAACCAATGTCTGCTCAAAATGGTGATCTGCACCAAGTAATCTACTTTCAGCAGTTATCACCGGTTATTGCACCGTGAATTGCAGAAAATACGTGCAGAGTTGCTCTGTCTGCCTTTACTACCATCGGCTCCTATGGCGGAGGGATATTTCAGCTGGATACAAAGTGTCTAGTGCAGGCAAGTCTCTTAATAACCGCTGTTTCGTCACTTATTTTAGAGCCCAAATAAGCGATTTCACTTTCAGAAACATGCCCAAAAAAACGCAACCCGTGACTTATAAAATTTACAAGCGCCTTTAGAATAAAAGGAGCCCAAAGTCGCATGAAATAAACAGTCTGTGCAACAGTGAGCGTGGGTCTGTTTTGCTACAGTCTCTAGTGCTCTTGAAACTACGGAAAGTGCCGAGGGTAAAAGAAACCTCAGTCCGGAGAGCACGGCGGTGAAAAAACATTAGGGAACGGTGTGTGTGTGTTTTGACGCGTGATTAACGGCGACAAAAAAAAGTGGGCTTTGTGGTCTAACGCGTTAAAACTGACAGCCCTAATTTATATACATTTTTAAATTCAGACGAGAGGGGGGGACTAATGTATCCCCCCCAGGGATAAAACATGAATGACCAGAGGGGGGGACGTCACAAGCAGAGGGGGGGTAAATCCCCCCCATCCCCCCCGGCAAATCGCACCCAGAATATAGACATGATGTAGCATAAAATGATAGTGTAGGAATGATATGAAGAATCATGTACAATTTCTTCCCCTACCCCATCTTTGTATTTCCTTTAAATGCAAAATACCGTGTATATCAACATTAATTTTGTAAATAGTGATGAGGTTAAAGGATCTTGGTCATATAAATGGAGTTCAGAACCTCCATTAGAAGAAGGGCGCCCTCGGAAGGCAAAGCTTTCGAGTTCCTTGGTCGTAGGCTCTTATTGTTGGGGATTTTAAATCAAATCTTCTGAGTGTGAAAGGGATTTTTCTTGGTCAAAACCAGCCGACAGGAGAAGGTCTGCATCCAAGCAGCATTGAAAATTGGTGTTATTAAAACATGATTAAATACTTCAATGTAGCATGAAAAAATGAAATATGTGAATAAAAATGTTAAAGGCATTACAAACTACTAAAGGAAGTACAAACTCGGTGAAGCAGAAGTTGGTGAGACCTTCTTAGAGCTACTTCCGGTTAGCAACATGCTAAGCGTTAGCTGCCAACATGGTTGTGTCCAGTATCACCGGGTGATTGTACTCTGTTAGTTTGGTCCAAATCCTGTACTGGGAAGTTCCTCAAAAAAGGTGCCAATACTTAATGTCACCAAAGCTCAGCAAAGGCCATGTGTCAGATCGGCCTCCTTTAGCAACTAAGCCTCACCAAATCTGGGCCCAGAACTCAACATTTCACAAAAATGGTGTGTAGTGCCATTTCCCACAGGTGAGTGGTGCTGTATTGGCCGGGGGGTAGTTCTTGCTGTTGCAATTTTTTCATCATTCATTCATTTATATCAGTTGTTCAAATTATTTATTTGTTACTTGTAAAAAAATAAATAAATATTGGGTACCCCCGAGCGGGTTGCGAACCTGCGACCTTTGGTGCACCAGCCCAACACCTAAACCACTGTACCAAAAAAAAGTGTCATGCTGAGCTCTGCATTTTTGAGAGGTCAACTGTGTCTAGGAAGTGGTTTTGAGAAGTTGTTTTTGGTTAATTTTGTCACCACGGTAACTTGAAATGGCGTCAAGTACAAATAGCACACTTTGCGGCGTCGAGACGCACGTTTTGATATATAGTTTGTGGGGGTACAGCCTACGGTTCGGGCTGTATTAACGGTGACGGAAGAATAAAAAGCAATAAAAATAAAGAAACCCTTATTAGGCGCATAACATAAGGCCTCCGCCATGCATTTTCAATGCATAGGCGGGCGCCTAATAAAGAAACCCTTATCAGGTGCATAACATAAGGCCTCCGCCATGCATTTTCAATGCATAGGCGGCGCCTAATAATAAAGAAACCCTTATTAGGTGCATAGCATAAGGCCTCCGCCATGCATTTTCAATGCATAGGCGGGCGCCTAATAAAGAAACCCTTATTAGGTGCATAGCATAAGGCCTTCGCCATGCATTTTCAATGCATAGGCAGGCGCCTAATGACCTTACTGTGGATTAATGAAGGCAGGTAAACAAAAGTTGGAAATTAATGATGTTTGAGTTCACAGTTTAAATAAGAGATCCAACGATACGCTCAATTTCTTTGGGAAACTAAATTGCAGTTAGACAGAATACAATGAAAGCTTATAATCATACATCTTCAAACAGAAAATACGCCTAAGAAAAAGCACAAATTCAGTTCTCCAGTGATCCAGCAGACCGATAGGTGTGGAGATCGGATAGGTGCGGAGATCTCACAGAACCCTAAGCAGCCAGATAAAAACCAACTTTATCACAATGCGAAATCAAAAGGTAACATTGGTAAAAGTTCAAGCCACTCCCAAGAAGTGATCACAAAGAAAAACGTTGAAAGTCTCTGCAGAGATTTTCTCATGGAGTTTGACGCGTGTTTAACTAAATTAAACAGCAACTGATTGAATCCAAAAGCGACCCAGAAACTTATCATGCCCCAGCATATGATAAGGTTGAAAATAATTTATAACACTGTTTATTCTGTTTTAACCCTTCCCTATTGTTTTTGGATTCAAGAAATTATCACGGTTAAACTATAGTTTTTACGATAGTGTTTAAAAATTTTGGGCTGTCAGTTTTAACGTGTTAACTTTGTTAGACCATAACGGCGACAATCTTTCTGTTGTGCGTTAATCACACGTCAAAACACACAGTTCCTTAGCAGCACCATCCGGATTGTGTTTCTTTTCCCCTCTGCGCTTTCCATAGTTCCAAGAATGCTAGAGACTGTAGAAAAAACAGACCCTCGCTCACTGTTAACAAGTCCGCTTATTTCATGCGACTTTGGGCTTCTTTCTAAACTCGGTTGTAAATTTCATGAGTCGCAGGTTGCGTTTTTTTGGGCTTGTTTTCTGAAAGTGAAATTGCTTATTTGGGCTCTAAAATAAGTGATGAATAAGAGTTATAAAGAGACCTGCTTGCACTATAGACACTGAGTATAACCAGCTGAAATATCCCTCCACCTCATTACGTGCTGGAGCGCATCCTCCTCCAGACTGACATATGAGCTGAGGGAGTAAAGGCAGAGGGAGGAGCAACTCTGCCCGTATTTTCTGCAGTTTACAGTTGCAATAACCGGTGATAACTGCTGAAAGTAGATTGGTTCTGAAGATGAGTTTTTACACACTGTTAACATTGCAGAAACCCAACCCATAAACTATACTTTAATGCTTATTAATTTGTTGTCTTTGTATTTGACAAAGTAAGGCTGAATCACATTACCAAATGAAGTACCCTGGAGTTACAGTGTCAGCACATGCAAGATGTGCTAAACAGTTCTCTTTTAATGTTATTAAGCTCCTGCCCCAGTTGCAGGCAAAGTGTAAGAGTCTGGAATGACCTGGAAATTTTAAACCGTTTTCCAGTCTTTAAAAAAAACTGAGTATGAACGTGGATATAAAGAGCATGCAAAAATATACAAAGAAATTATTGTTGTTGGTGTGAAAACTATGAATTAGATGTGTGTGAGAGAGAGTGAAAAAATGAACAAACTTGTGACTTTATTGAAATGTAAAATTAGTATTAATTTATATGTATATGCGTAAGACCATGTCTATCTTTGTTTAAGAGGCGAAAAAAATATTTCGGCGTGAAAACAGGTATTTCTTAACACATTGTGTAAACATCAGGGTGTTATGATTAATGATTTAGCCATTATTGGCCAGAGTTTAACATTTTATGGCACCAGGATGTTTTAATTTCAATTCTGAAAAGTACTAGAAACACACACACACATATATATATATATATATATATATATATATATATATATATATATATATATATATATATATATATATATATATTTTTTTTTTTACACAGGCATGATTTTTATTAGTGTCATTTATTGCAAAAATGCACGTTAAAATGCCTAAATAGGCTTTTACACTTTCAGAAATAAAAGGATAGAATATGCAAATTTGTGATTAATTGACAATTGTAAACTATTGACATAATGCAATTAAAATTTATAATCATTTGACAGCCCTAATATGTATATATAAATATAAAAGAGGGTCAGACCTACCTCAATCCTGCCACAGAAACCTTCAAACTATGATAAATTCTTCATAGCTAGGGTCAGTTCTCTGCCAAACATTGCTCAATCACTCCCAGAGACAAGTTGCTGATGGAATTGAACCTTGAATGAACTGTCTTCTTGTCCACAGTAACCCAGTGACTCTTTACTGTCCAGATCATGGCTGATAAACCTTTGGCAAATCCGAAAATGGAGATTCGGATCTCCATTATCAGATTTGAGGTGGGATGTTGTGCAGTCACCATGTGGAATAAAAATTAAATGTGACACTTTTAGAGGCAGCCAGGGACTGCCTCTCACAGCAGGGGGGCTCACAGTATAGGGTAGTTCTCGCGTGACGTCAGCGCTACATCCGGGTCCCGTGGGTAGGCAAAAACAGTACTGTTCTCGTCTACAACATGACAAAACGGGTGATTTAGAGCGTACTTTTAGTTAGTTTATTTTTGGAATCTAAACAATGCCCATGACTTGTTGTGCTCCCGGTTGCACACAGAGGCATTCCAAATCGTTGGATGTACGTTTCTGTCGTTTACCGAAGGAGGAAGGACGAAGAAAGAAATGGATATTTTCAATGAAAAGAGCGCAGGCAGACACTCTTAATGGACTGGGGGAGCCATCATACTACGACAGAATTTGCAGTCTACACTTCATCTCCGGTAAATACAACTTAATTCTGCTCTAGTCATTGTTCTACTTAAATAGCGGCGGTGGGGAGGTTGGCGATCGCTAGACGGGCTGGAGAAACAGCTGCTGCTGCTGTAGCAACCGCTTCTCCGGCCCGCTTCTCCGGGCAGCTCCATTACGCCCCCGTTCACGGGCGCTAGTACTTCTGTGTTTACGCTGCAATGTCGCCGACACCCCCACCCATTTTAACAAGACAAAAACACCAAAATAATCCTTAGTGAACAATGTTTTTTTTAACCTACCGGGCGGGTCTTCTTCTCTGCTGAGGCGCTGTCTGTGTCCGACGCCACTTTGTGCTGTTACACAAACGTGTGAAAAACATCCATCCATCCATCCATTTTCTGACCCGCTTAATCCCTCATGGGGTCGCGGGGGGTGCTGATGTCTATGTCCCGATATAAAATAATTGTAGTCGTCCAGTGGTTTCAGGGGCATTCATGCTCTCTCGTCTGTACTGGCCTGCCGTGTTTATAAGGCAGCTGTATATGTCGCCGTACGGGAACACTTGGCCAGCATTTCACAGACTCGCTCCTTCCCTTCAGGTTTTTGCTGTGTGGATCTGACAATCTGATACCATCAACCAAACGATCTTCAACCTTAAAACGATCTTGTGATACGTTATCTAAAGAAGAAAAATACGTGGAGAACTCGTCAGTTTCTCTGTTTGCGTCCGCCATTGTATTCGCCTTTTGCCTACCAGTCCGGCGAGCATGCGCGAAAAACCCGGATGAACACAATAGCAGTGAACTACCCTATAAAGACTTGCTGCCCAGGTTTATCACCCTCCTTCGCACGCTGTTCCTCAAGAGTAGCATTAGAGAGACAGCCACCTGGGTCCGAATGGGTTCGAACACAAACATTTGCAGTGCCAGCCAGGCTAAGTGAAGCAGGGTTTCCCGCAGCGCTGTCTTGGCGAGGCGGCTGCCTCGCCAAACTCACGCTACCGCCTCGCCAACATTCCAAAAAAAAAAAAAAATTCGATATGCTTGCATGTTTATTTGACGTTAACAAACGTTTTTTGTTGTTGCTTTCGCACGTGCGTATAGTGAATGGCAGGGAAAAAAACACATGGATGGCTGTTGGTCTCCCTTTTTTACCAGAGCATCAAAGTGTGGAGTTAGTTTTGTTGTGGTAATTCTCAGGATAGAGCTTAGGTTTTAGTCCGGTAACGTGGATCTGTGATGGGCTTTGTTGAAGTTCATGACGCTGAACGTCTGGTCACACGTAGGTAGAACCAAACAGTGAGGAATAAAAGTCATTCAGTTTAAGAGAGTTGACTGAAAATCAATTAGCTCCAACTGCAGCACCTGTGGTGCTGTTTCAGGATCTTGTGACAATGGACAGGACAACAGCTGAAGTGACGTCAATTTTTTCAAAATCAGAGAACCGACGGAAGAATTCTCCGTGTAGGTGGTTTAGTAATTTTCTGTATTTTTTCACGTTTCGGGGAGCCAGGCTAACATGGGGAAATGAGCGAAAGATTTTTTTTAAATTTCTCCAGAGAATAAGGTGAGCTTGGATTTGAAGGATCTCACATGTGTGTACATGTTGTGCACAAACTACTCTTTCCCCTGTAGCTTTGAGTTCAGCTCAATCATATGTGAAAATAAAAGCAAAAGCAAAGTCACAAAGCCAGTTCTTGTCCCTCAGCTCAGGAAATTCCTCGGATTTCCCCAATAACTTCAAAAATGCCCAAATCTCCTCTGTCAGCCCCCACACTCATTGGAACACTATGCCCAAACTTAACCAGCAGAGACGAAAGTGGTAAAGCAAGTCCTGATGATTAGCATCGGTTTCCTCCAGAATCGTAAACCGACGATGCTAAAAGTGCCCTTGCTCGTATGAAGTTAACAAGTTTTACAACTGGATTAACGACATGATTAAGCTGAAATGTGGATTTACACAGAGATTCCTGATGGATGATGCAGTGAAGCAAAATTACATTCTGTTCAGTGTTTTCCTATTTCACGTTTTCCTGGATTTGTTTCAGCAGCCCGACATTTTTTCCACTCAAATTTGGCGACACGTCCGTGGTGATATTGGCAAGGCAGCTTCATTCTTTCTATGGCAGCAGACAACCGGTAATATAAATCCTCTTCCTGTGTTTGTTCTTTCAGGGATTCCATGGTCAAAAACTCCTCTGTTATCTCAAAACTGTCATTAAACCCCCATATAAAAATGAGGAGCTTTTATATCATTACTTTCATTCAGTGCCAGTAAATATAACTTAAAGGATTTCGTCTTTTTAAATCACTGACTATATCTTCATCAATCAGCTCCACACAATGAATCACTGTCCTTGCCACTGTCCATTTTTACAGAAGAGTTCAAAGAGTGTGAAGAAGTGTTAATATCCAAAACAAAGGCCAATGTGGTTGAAGTGTGCAACCTAATGCAAAAGTGCAGGAAATGCAGGAAAATGCTAAATGAATGACATTTGATAAAAATTTTTAATTAGACAAGTTTGGCGGGCCATATAAAAAAGCTTGAGGGATTTGCCAGGGATCTGGGTTGTAACCTATCTCAGCTGTTGCAGGAAAGCTGAGCCGAAATGGCGAGGAGCGGTCTCCTCTCCTGCGGCCAGGCCAAGCTTGGAGGAAAGCTGATTTTTTTTCGCCCGCTGCCCTAGCAGCATTGGGAACAACACTCTGCGGAGGATCCGACTGCAATTCGGAGAACTGCCACATATAAGATAAGATAATATAGACTTTATTGATCTCACAGCGGAGAAATTTATGTGTCACATCGGCTCAATAATCAAAAGAAGGTGCCAAAAGGAGGAAACGGTTTATGAGGTATATACAGTGTGTCCACATATATACAGTGGCTCAAGAAAAAAAAAAAAGCAGAGATTTAAGATGACAGGCTGGGTTGAAGCTAACTGTTGCAGGAAAGCTGAGTAGGTGGCAGACTCCAGAGAATGAAGAGAGCCATGCCAGGAAAGAGGTCCCAGACGTTGGAATCAGAGAACCCATGCTGCACCCACTGAGCTATATAATACACTGGAGTGCTGATTTTGCCGAAAAACTGAAGTCACTGGCCGCCATCTTGCTACTCCCTACTCTTACAGAATCCCATAGGATTTGCTTGCAACAACAAGCAGTTTTCTGGCTGTGTGAAAACGTTTCACAGGTAATTCTACAGTCAGTGGATGTACTAACACTATCAACTACTGGGAAATTAGGTGCTGAAATATTTTACATGTTATTCATATTAAATATATATATATATATGTATATATAAGTATGTGTATATGTATATATGTATATATATGTATGTAAATATATGTTTTTGTATATTGTTATTTATATATTTATAAATGTTAAACATATATATTTAAATGAATAAAATGCAAAATATTTCAGCACATGACTTTCTCAGTACTTGATATTTTTAGAACATAACATAAAAGTAAAATTTTTGACATTTTAAAAGTCTTAAGCCCCCCCTGAACATGAGAAAATCCTCGTTATTCGATGCTGTAGCGCACATATTCCCTAGTTACTGGGGGGAAATAGGGAGTACCAATATGGCGGCTGGTGGCTTCAAAGTGACTCGTTCAAACAGACGGTGATTAGCACTCCAGTGTATTATATAGCTCAGTGGCTGCACCCCCTCCTCAGAGCAGTGTACAGCTTGCCCAGCCAAGCCTGGCTTCCAAAACAACGTCTATTTTCCCCTTTTGAGCTAGCCACCTGCTTACTGCTCAGATAACCAGCTTTACCTTGGAGCAATTCACTGCAACCGGATGCCCCGTTGCCACAACCAGAGACAACCGCAGAGGTTTGGCAGAGAAATAAAAAATGGAAAGCTTAGAATTCTTTACTTAATGTGTTTTCACTGTGTTTTCAACCTGGGGCTAACAGGCATAGCTCCCGCTAGCTTGTTTGAAATTATACTATGCTGATGTGGTTTGAGTGTGTTTTTACGGTTATAAATATTTTATTTACAAAACGGTTTTATACACAAATGGGATATTAATGTTTGCGTTGTCTGTTCTGCTCATTACTTCCACTTAAGAAGCATCAATCACCTCCAGCCCTCCCTTACCCTACACACTGCCACCATACTTGTCCACAGCCTCGTCAATTAATCCTTTGTTCTGAGGCGAGACCGCATCCTGATCAAAATTCCGCATTTATTTTCTTTTGCATGATCTTTGAGTAGCGAGTAGTGTTTCCTAGTGTTTTATTAAGTAGAATAATTGCTGTAACAGGGACTTATTAGTTTAATAAATAATAACGTGTCAAATAGTAATTGTTTGTGGTTATTTTGATCCTGCAGTTGAATGGTCTCTAAGAGACCATTCAACTGCCAAATTGAATGGTCAAATTATAAGTCAAATTATAATTTGAGTTATCAACGTTTGCTGGATAAGTCTAATCGGTCAACAACCGGATCACACTTTTCCAACATAAATAAGTTCTTAACAGCTAATTAATAAATGCATTGTTAGTGTTAATCATTACAGGCTCACTACCCTTGGATCACAACCATTTGAGTTATATTTGTTATAGCTACTATTTGAGTAGCTATAACTCTCTCCTCTTTGGCCTTCCTCAAAAACACTCCTGTTTTGCAATTACACACCATTTAAAAGTTATTTAATGTTTAATAATGAACTCTCTATCTGTTAGGTATTGTCCGGTGAATCAGAATCAGACATACTTTAATAATCCCAGAGGGAAATTACTGTTTCGTTACAACCGCCATACCATAACATACATCACAAACATTTCAGGGGGAGACGATTTACTGAGGCCACGCTGCCAAGGACACCGCCTTACATGGAGCCCACAAGGCGCTGCCATTGACTCTGTGGAAAGATAGTAGTCACAATAGGAAAGGAGAGGGGAAAACACATATTTCACACTTTATCCTAATAACAGGATACCGTTTGAGATATCAAAAACCTCTGGCACGAGAAGCACAAATACTATGAGACACATAAGCAGAAAGGTTAACATTGGAGACTGGTCATGTGTAAGTTCATATCTTGTTGTGAGCAACAGTTATGTGTGTCTGTTTGGGTGAAAGTGTTTATATTTCCATGAACACTCTCCAAAGGCCATTGTCCTTGATGTTATCAAGCAGCCAACAGTTCAGAAAGCATCTGCAGATGTCAGCGGGGGAGGAGGGAGCGGGGCAGAGTTCTGAGCTATCCTGCATCCAGCTTTTCGGCTCTGCTCCTTCATCCAAAAATATGGGGTGTATCCCATGAAGAGTCAAAACGGGACAGGACGGGTCCCCCTTACGCTGTCTACCCATCGAAAACATTTTATCAATAGCATCAGCATCATACCAGCTTACTAGACCCATGGTTTTCAGAGTTCGGGTGATATGAAGAAAGTGCTCAGAAAGATAAGACATAGCAGCAGAAACAGGAGTTCATCTCCCAGGTCTGCAGCTCTAGAGTCCTGCATGCAGTCTCTGACTCAGTCACAGCGGGCAACTTTAGCTCAGCTCTTGTCTCAGCTTGGCCTGGTGAGGATAGCAGCTCGCTCTGCGCTGTTTCGGCATTCTTTACTTCAGCAGCTGGGTGTGCAGAAGTGAGACTGCAAACTTAGCAGATTGTGCTACTCAGTCGGAGGATGAGGGGAGATGAGTTTCACAAAAGGCCCGTTCTGTGCAGCTTGTGGGCCTTGAGCCCCATGTGGCTCACATGGCTGGCTGGTTCTCAGGGCTGACTCTCTCTCCTTCAGAGTCCCAGGAAAAACTGTGTAAGACAGTGAGGAGTGGTCTAGGCTCATAGCAGGCACCCCCGCCCCCCGCTGAGAGAGGCTATCTCTGTGTGGAGGTGTGAAATTCCTTAGCTCACAACCCATTCCGACTTCCCCCAAAGGGTACATGTTCACAACTCAATCTGAATTCTAGTCCATGGCTCTGGTGGCAGAACACTCCATAAACTTCAACTGCTCCAGAACTCAGCCGCCCACATTATAACAAGAACTCCCTCGATCCACCACATCACCCCGGTCCTTCGACAGCTCTACTGGCTCCCCGTGCAGTTCCCTCACTCAATATAAAATTCTCATGGTAACATTCAAGGCCCTTCACCACCTCGCCCCCCCCATATCAGTCAGGCCTCTTGCATGTTTCCACCCCCTCCCGTGCTCTTAGATCCTCATCTGCTTTACACCGTCTGTCCCTTCAGAGCACTCAGCCGCTCTGCCCCCACCTCTGGAACTCTCTACCACCCCTACTTACACGGAGTCACTTCTCCATTTCAAATCACAACTCAAAACTTATCTGTTTAAGATTGCCAATTCTCTTTAATGTCAATTTCCCTGTCCCAGCCTTTGTATCTTATAAAATGTTTATTCTGTTTCGATTTTGTTTTTGACATTGATGTGTTTTTATATATTTTTTGTACGGTGACCTTGAGTTTTCAGAAAGGCGCCTTTAAAATGTATTATTATTATTATTATTATTATTATTCCAACCACAAAAAACTTAAGGTCTTTTTAAATTAGTGCCAAATGTCCGCTGGCATAGCGCTACTAGCTTCCTGGATAACAGTGCTACACCGAGTCGACGCAACTATGCTTCATACCTACTTGTTTTCGTTTCACTTTGCCATTGATTGATGGAATATTAATGTTGTTTTAATGGGGTTTTGTATAACTTTAGGATTAACCCATGAAGCGAGCAATAATTGCATTAATAAAAGTGTCCTAAACTAAAGGTACTGATTTTCACTGAGCAAACTGTTTTTAAAATGTTTTTTCTCGAATAATATTTTGTTTAACCCAGGGTTTGCATTGTGAATGGGATGAAACACACACCAAATGTTCTAAATTAGTCAAGCTAATTTGATCTCATTCAACATTCTTTGGGTGGAACTTTGGTTCCCTAACTTAGATCTGCAGAGAACCAGGATTCACTGAAACATTCTAATGATGGTTTTCAACCATTTCATTTGTCTTTTGTATTGTTTGTGTGTACATAGTTCATTAGCTTATTTTTATCTTAATTTTACTTCGTAGTTTTAGTTAAGTTTCACGAGTCAAGTAGAGAGGATTTGTTGACTGAAATATAGTGTTATTTCAGATAAATAGCATTCTATAGTGGTGTTCTCTGGATGCTCATTTTATTTCTGTCGATACGTTCTTGAACTTGAAGAGAAGTTGTCACTCATTTATTCCATATGTGTGCAGTTTGCTGTTAAAAGAATGCCTTTGCTTGAATCACCCTTTCAGCTATTGTCCAAATATGAGCTGTTTGGGCTGATATTCACTGAGCAATACCTGACAGATTGAGAATTATTTGTTAAAGATTTAATAAATTAAAACAGTGCATAATGACAACACGTGCAACGTCCCAAGAATCCCCCAGCCAAACCAAACAAGATAGACGCTGCTACAGGGTATCCGTTTGCTAAAGTGCTTTCTTCTGTTTTAAAAAGAATCATTCACCGTAGTGCCTGCTCAACGGACACTACGGTGCGGCACATAGTGGCGGCACGCCAAGTTGAATTATATTGTGAAATGTTGACAACAGAACTCTGATTGTGCCCTTTTTATGTCACATCTGCAGTTTCTCTGAGTGGTTTACTTTGCGCCTGTTAACCCCGCCCCTAAAAAAGCCTTTTATGGGAGCAGTCCCAGACGAACTTCAGCCGCATCGAAGAGAGGCAAAGTTAGTCTGGCTGGTATCAAATTTTATAGTCGGTACACATATGTAGCCTGGCAAATGGGACCAACTTGTTCTCGGTTTTCTGACAGTTTCAAGTGGGAAAACTTTCCCACTGGAAAAGTGACTTGATGTACTCAGGGGGTGGGGCTCTAATCACATCAGGACTTGAACACAGGCACTCAAGACCAATCATGCCAGGTTTGATTAAATTCAACCTATGTTAAAGTTACAGCTATTCAATTTTGTTTTGGCAAGGAAGGAAGTTCAAGGTCATGTTATGGCCCCTAGACATGCTCAAAAACTCACCATTTAATTAACTTAAAGTTTATGGGTCTGCTTTAAGAGCATATTGAAAAAAATTCAAACCAATAGCAAAGCATTTTGTCAAAGTTTGACATGTATAAAAAAGGCCAAACATCCAAAAACTACCCTTTAACGCAAAATGGCTGACACCCTATTGGTTTTAAGACATGCCTCCATGTATGGAGGGCAGGGTATGGGGGAGCTAGCACCTCAGGGTTTGTGGGGTGTGCTCTGGTTGGTTGGCTCATTCGTTTCAAGTTGTCCCCATCTCCGGGTGGATGGGCCCGTGGGTCGTCTGAGCTGGGATCGGGGTGGGGGTTAGGACCGGAGTACGGTCAGGTGTTGGAGAACGTAGTGTCTTGTAACGTAGCAGCTAGCTTAGCAGCGAGAAATCTCAGAGGCAAGTTACAGTTATTTTGTTCTGAAATGATCCAGTCATTTAATTCAGTGTTCAGTGGGAGAGATGTTCATGTGGTTGTTATTATAAAGCTACATCCGAGATCATATGGGCTATGGGCCAACGACTCAAAAGACAGAAAGCGGATCCTGAGTTTTGTGGACTGGTGCCAGCAGAACCACCTCAGGTTAAATACAGGGAAAACAAATGAGCTGGTGGTGGATTTTAACAGGTGCAGACCCACCTCATTCAAACAGGTGAGGGTATGTCGGGTTGTGGTGGTTCCCCGACCCCATCTTGATGTTGGGGTTCATATCAGGATCTAATTTTCTCACTCTATTGAGTTCTACTGTTCTTCAATTATGCATTATGTGTTGTCATTTCTGCTTTAACTTTCTGTTCTCTCTCTTTTCTCTTCATAGTAGGTACACCTGGTCTGGCGTTCTGTTAACTGTGACATCATCCAGAGAAGACGGCTCACCCGCTACTACCATCTAATGTAGAACAGATTACTAGATCAATGTGTGCTTCTGTGCTTTTTTGTCTCTCTTGTTGTGTCTCTGCTCTGTCTTCTGTAACCCCAGTCGGTCGAGGCAGATGACCGTTCATACGGAGCCCGGTTCTGCCGGAGGTTTTCCTTCCCGCTAATGGGTGGTTTTTCTTCCCACTGTCGCTTCATGCTTGCTCAGTATGAGGGATTGTAGCAAAGCCATGTACAATGCAGATGACTCCTTCTGTGGCTCTACGCTTCCCCAGGAGTGAATGCTGCTTGTCGGGACTTTGATGCAATCAACTGGTTTCCTTATATAGGACATTTTTGACCAATCTGTATAATCTGACCCAATCTGTATAATATGATTGAACTTGACTTTGTAAAGTGCCTTGAGATGACATGTTTCATGATTTGGCGCTATATAAATAAAATTGAATTGAATTGAATCTCCCAGGTCTGGGGGCTGGATACCCCTCTTGGGTGCTGGTGCCTGGAGTACAGGATGTGTGTGTTGTGTGTGTGTGTGTGTGTGTGTGTGTGTACTGCGTTTCCTTTTTTTTTGTAGGAGTGTTCGCGTGGGGAGGCACTAGGGTGGAAACATGTGAATATGTATGTGGTTTTCTGTTTGTCAGATTGGCTGGGGTTGGCTGGCGCCTTGGCCCGCTGGTGGTCCTCGACTGTGTGCTCAGGTGGGCGTTGGTTTGCTCCCCTCAGCTGCTTTGCAGGGCCTGTACCCCAGTGGCACTTTCAGGGCCCCCGTGGGCGTAGGGCGCCCCTGGGCCTTGGGTCTCTGAGGCCCATGGCTGGATCCACAAAAAAGATTTGATTACCCCATATGTAATAGAACACTTTTCTCTCAGATTGCAGGTCTACTGGTGGTTCCTAGAGTCTCTAAAAGTAGAATGGGAGGCAGATCCTTTAGTTATCATGGTTTTCAAAGGTTTTTCGCAAATTGCCCCAGAGCAATGAAAAGTCCACTCACCTGCAATAGAAATCCAATGGGAGATTCTCCAAAAATCAGAACAGAAAATCCAAAACAAACATTTTTCAATCGTTGCCTCTCATAAACTGTTCCATGTACAGACATAAGCCTTGCACCAGTTTATCGTCAGACCCTTCTGACATTCAAAATCCAATAATTTTTTTGGAAAACTTTTAACCTTTTCCCATGTGGAAGGTTTGTTTAAGAGTAGCAAATCTGCAAATTGCTGAAACAGCCTCAGACTAAAATTCTTTAAAATTATACACTTTTTTACATCGTCACCATGCTTAGACCAACTTTTGTTTTAAAAAGGGGGAATCGGAGCATGGGAAAGTGTGGGAGACTGAGGGGCTGCAAATGGGGCCAAGCTGCATGTCAGTGAATTTTCATAGCAACACCATATTATTTATTTATTTATATATATTATTTATTTATTTATTTATTTATTTATTTATTTATATATATATATATATATATATATATATATATATATATATATATATATATATATATATATATATATATATATATATATCAAACAACCAATAAAAAGCAGTAAACCACAAATTAAGAAGGTGTCTCTGTGGTCTGAGGATGTCATTGAGACCCTGAAGGGCTCTTTCTTATATACAAATTTTTCCTAATCCAGATACTGATGCAACTGTGGAAACAATAACAGACTATATAAGGGTCTGTGCTGATTGTGTGGTTCCAAAAAAGATGGTTTAGGTATTTCCAAACAACAAACCTAAATAAGTAAAGAAGTGAAAGACTGTATTAATCGTAAAAAATTGCTTTTAAAAACCAAGACCGCTTAAGATTGTCACTATATGCATGCTCGGTATGAGTGCTGAAACGTCAACGGTACAATGCAAGTAGCTGGCCACGGTTGATGTATGCTCATCAAACACACTGAACAGAGCCACAGGGTAGAAAAACTTGACTGATACCTAAGTTTGGGCACTTTGTATCCCACACAGGTTTTACAAGGTCAGACGGAGCAATCAGCATCATCTACCCACCCTTGACTTCACCCAGCAGACATTTGATATAAATCCATAAAAAAGGAAATGATTTGTCTCAGTTTTAAATGTTTCAACTACATAAAGACTATGGTTGCTGTTTGCGGTTGCTGTTTCAATGGGAAATCTTAAAACACCCTTTTCCTAATCTAAGATTGCAAAGTATGAAGACATGATGAGATTATGCACCTGGACCTTAATAGGTCTGACAATGAGACAACAGAAAACAAAAGGTTTCTTTTCAGTACTGAGGCAATAAAACACTCACCTCTCTCTGAGGTCATCCAGGCAACGTTGTAGATGGACCTCACCGGCAGTAACCAGAACATGTTCTCCTGTTTCCTGTATCAAAACTTGAGCACATGGATCTGCCTGGTTCAACAAACGCATCCCACGAACCAGCTTTGGCATATCATCTAAAACATACAATTAATATGAAAAGGTTTATTTTCATGTCTGCCTTTTTAGTTTAGTCACCATAGCACCAAGATGGTATAAGTCCACTTAATAATCCAAAACTTTAACATTTTTATCCTTAAGTTAAAGAACTGTGCAATGTGCATGGATGTCCAAACACTCCCTGAAAAACTGGGAGTGCAAAAAGACATTAGCATGTGAGAGACAGTGTGATAAATTTTCAATCAGATCTTGTGGAACCAGCAGCATGTTTGTAAACATCTTAAAGACTACAAACTGGGCTGGAGGTTTATTTGACTCTCACCAGGGGACAATAGCCCTTACAGCTTTGGAAAAGAAGCTGTCCAATGCTGCACCTTGGAGCGCTCTGCTCTGCTGCAGAACTTTATACTATCCACATGCTCCACCACCTCCCAAAGTATGCTGAGAGGAACATGTTCAGTCTGGAGAATGGTTAAAAAAAACATCAATAACTTATCAATCTCAAAGGAAAAGCAACTGCTGTTGCATCGAGTGGGCAAGAAATCTCAAAGAAGTTTAACTTCATTCAGACTAGTATTAAGCTTCAAGATGGCTGATATGATCATACTTAGATGGCACAAAGTAGATAGTATAGATATAAAATATAGATTTAAACATTAGAATCTACTGAGGACAGGCCTGCTTGAACCATGTCTAAAGACATTTTGAATTCAACTCATCCTTAAGAGGCTGTTGGGATTTCTTTAGAGACTTTATCGCTGCTTATTTCTATACTTGATAACTTTAATAACTTAAAAATCAAATATAGACTTACACTTTTCAGAGCAACTTTCAAGTGAGCCTCACAAGGATTTGAGTATGACAGGCTGAATAACATAACCCACCCTATCCCACTCAACTGTGTGGGCATATTGAGTTCAACACAAACACATGCACCTTAATAAAGGTGATTTCAAAAGGAAATTAGGGGAAATGTGGACTGATAGATACCAGCAGGTATTTTATCCTTAAAGAGTAAATCACAAACCAACCAAATGTGTAATGAAACATACTTGGATGTTTTGGCTCTACAGCAACCCGTACAATGGGTGCAGCTTCAAAGTTGAGCGGACTGAAGGGTGGGCAAGCAAGTGAAGCTGACAGGGTAGCCGTCTTTAAGACACACTCCTCTAAACCTCCAATACCTGAAAACACAAATGACAGAACATAATTGGCCATATGCCTACATAAATTTAGATGTTAGGAACACATGGCAGTAACAAAGCAAATCCATTGTGTTTATTTTAAATAAGATGACAACAGTCCTATTCTAGCTGTTATTTCTGAGCAAAAACTCTTCGGAAGTAACGCTTGGCCAACAAAAAATTACAGAGCAAATACTTCATAGAGAAATGGTTGTGCCCCCAAGAACTGACATTAAGGACTTGTCAGTAACTGACAGTCTGTTACAGCTCAGGGAACATGGCTGCTGGCACTGCCTCAGGTTAAAGAGTGGCATCTTTAGAGTGGAACAGAAAACAGTGTAATTAAATCAATAAAGAAATAATGCATCACTCAGACTTTGAGGGAAATCTGTAAGAGATTTTACATGAACTGTGCCAATGCTGTTCAATAACTGGACAGTAAGAGAGAAGACAAAAGGCATCTCAGACACTGGATTACTGAATCACAAAAAAGCTGTAGGTGCTGAGATGGAACTCTTTTTTTGGTGCCCCTTAACCACAAGTTGTCTACCAATCTGTATGAATGTTAGTGTGTGCGATTGAGTGAATGTGGCTATAGTGTGGAGCGCTTTGAGTGAATATGACTAGAAAAGTACTATAGTTTACCCTTTACAAAAGGAGACAAATTTACCCAAGACATTTCCAGCAGGAATTTCCTCTAGCTCTTCCAGCTCTCGGCCCATAAGCAAGTAAAGGTTTTCCATGGTACAACAGGACAGATGTGGTACTTCTGGAACACAGTCAAATGCACTACATCCCCCTGGCAGCTAGTATGAAGAAATAAGAGCATGACAAGTTAGAAAGAAAGTGTACAATGTTTTTTTCTTTCAATTCTTTCAATTACTGAATTGGAAATCTCTTATTGAGCAGATTGTTTCTACAGACATTTGTGAACAAATGAGTTGCTTGCAGTAGCTTAGTAAATTCCTGCCTGGTACTGTGATAGGATGCCACCTATGCAAAATATTTTTACACGTAAGTTTTTCTTACCTAAAAATATTCCACAGTCAACTGTCAGTGGTTTTCTAACAAAGTGGAAGCAATTGCGAATGAGCAACAGACACAAAGTGGTAGGACATGTGAAATGACATGTTTAGGGGCAGTGGATGCTGAAGCACATAGTGCACTAAGGTCGCCCTGTTTCTGCAGAGTCAATTGCTTCAAACCTCTAAACTTCTACAGATTAGTTCAAGAACAGCACGTAGAGAGCTCATGAAATGGGTTTCCATGGGCGAGGAGCTGCACCCTAGCCATACATCACCAAGAGCAATGCAAAGTGTCGTATCCAGTGGTGTAAAGCACACCACCACTGGACTCTAGAATAGTGGAGACGCGTACTCTGGAGGGACTAATCATTCTTCTCTATCTGGCAATCTGATGGACAGATCTGGGTTTTTGCCAGTTACCAATTACCAAGCGTACTTGTCAGTAATTGTCTAACTGTACTGTGGCAAAAGTAAAGTTGGATGGGGGATTCTGATGTGGTGTTGTTTTTCAAGAGTTGTGCTTGAGCCCTTAGTTTCAGTTAAAAAAAAGCTCTGAATGTTTCAGCATACCTATACATTTTTACCTAGCGTTCTGTTGAGCTGCGATGCCATCCTGGTGGGCAGATCATCTTTCATTACCCTCTCTAGCATTTAAATTATACATGGATCAGTGCTGATGTGTTGTTTTTGTGTCTCTGCTCTGTCTTCTTTAACCCCAGTCAGTCATGGCAGATGGCTGTTCGCACTGAGCCTGGTTCTGCTGGAGGTTTCTTCTTGTTAAAGGGGAGTTTTTCCTCTCTACTGTCGTTCCATGCATGCCTGGTATGAGGGATTGCTGCAAAGTCAATGACAATGCAGATGACTGCCCACTATGGCTACACACTCATTGAGGAGTTAATGATTCAATGCAATCTGCTGGGTTTCCTTCGAAAACATTTTCATCAATCTGTCTGTTTGATTTGATTGAACTGACAATGTAAGTACCTTGAGATGATGTGTTGTGAACTGGCGCTACATAAACATATATGAATTAGAAACTGAGAGCTAGGCCTTTTCATCCAACATCAGTGTATGACCTCACAAATACGCTTCTGGAAAAATGGCCAGACTCCCAAAAAAACATTCCAGAACTTTGTTATAAGCAGCAGAGTGGACCAACATCATATTGAACCCTATGCATTAAGAACAGGATGTCACCTAAGTTCATCAAGGCAGGTGAGCAAATACTTTTGGCAAGAGAGAGTATCTTGAGAGCACAGGTGTTTAAATCATTGGTTTCAGCTTCTAGAACTGATACACCTGTATTCATGTAATTTTCTGTTACAACTGACAGAACCTGACAAGTGGACTGCTTTAGCTGTATCTTATTGTTAGCTTTGATATTAACTGCACTGTAGACTGTTAGTCTACAGTGTTTAGAGATGCAGCTGATAATAGCAATGGTAAGGTCAGGGAAACAAAAAAAGTTTTTTTTTTATATTTCACTCCCCTTTTGTGTCATTATCAGGCACCAATGGTTATGGTTAGTTGAATTTTATTAGTATGATCTCTCTAGCCATTTTCAAAAGTTGAAAAAGGCTTTTTATATAGTGCTACTGCCACCAGTAGCACAATACCTGCTCTAAAGAAAGAACAAGAGCAATCACAAATACTCAATATTTTATAAATAAATATAGATGTTTTGTATTTTCATGGTATGTAGTTCTTAGTGGCTTGGGCATGTTTTAAGTAGCTCGCAAGCTGAAAAAGTGTGAGCAACTCTATTATAGATATATATAGCTCATTTTACTTGAGGAATTTTGCATATTATTCTATATCCAAGTGTTTTTTTTCATCATTTCAGATGCAACTGACACATATCTGGTATATTTGCCCTTATTCTACTTTTTATGACAATGTTACACTACAGAATATATAATCATAATGCATTTATTTTTTCCGTTCAGTCTATGATATCCATTTTTAAAAAGAAAAGACAAATGGCCTATGATATTTTTTTTGTAGTTCCTGGTATAGAATATTGTAATAGTACATCAAAGTATTTTAGAATCAGTCATTGGTTTTGATTTTGGTGTGCCACCCAGATATTTTTAACAGCTCCATGTGGCACCCTCTGAACATTTTCTTGGGGACCCTCTGCTCCTATTTCTGATGCAACAAACCCTGTTATACCATACTTTATATTTCTCTACCAGAAAACTATGTATCAAACAAAAATAATATAGATATATAATGCAGGTCATGTAAAGTTTGAAAGAAGAGTGATTTACCAAGCTCAGGCCTTGAGCAGGATCATACTTTGGTCCCAGAACAAAAACCCTTTGCCCTTTCTTGACCATCCCACTGTAGATTCGTGCGAATGCAATGAAGACCTCCTTCAGCTCCTCTTCCTCCTCCGGCTTGGAGTCCTTTAGAGTCAGGCTTATCATCTTAGCTGACAGTAGAACACAAAAGACAAATAATTTTAACCCAGACGCTGGTTGCAGTTACCTTGTTTACTTCATTTTCAACCTTTATTTTGTGAAAAAAGACCTTGCATCACTGTAAAAAGTAATGGAAAGTAATTAAAGGGGACTGGGTAAGGAACAAAGGCATTTTGTTGGTAAGGGGGTAACAAGGACTGCAACAATTTCATACATAATTACTAATGGCATAAAATCTCAAACATGTACATATTTATAACCCTAGGTTTTGTGTGTGATTTTTTATTTTTTTTATATTTTTATTTTCATTTTTTGCGGCTCTAGTGGCTCGCTTTTATCGACAGTGGACATACAGGAAGAGGGTGGAAGAGGGGGAGAGACATGCGGCAAAGGACCACGGGTCGGATTCGATCCCAGATCATCCGTGTCGAGGACTAAAGGCCTACAAACATGTGTCGCGCTACCCGCTACGCCACGAGTGCGCCCCTTGTGTGTGATTTTTTTAACATAAAGTTGCAAAGTATAGCCATATTCAATAAAAAAAAATTTTTTGTAGGTCAGGCAAACATTAAGCATTATGGTAGTAACACCTGAGACTACTTTTCAAAATAAAAGCAATATGTTTGAGGTGTATCAACCTTTTTTATTTTTACACTTATTGACTTCAGTTAGTTGAAATATTATTTTTTTACTGCTTTATGTAATTAGGTGCCTGCCATAGCATTTGCAATGCAAATGCATGGCCAGGGCCTATTACTCTACACCTAATAGAGTAATAGGCAAATGCAAATGCAAATCCATAGCAGGGGGAGGCACTGCCTTCAATGCATTTGCATGGAGGCACCTATTACTATTCACCTCTAAACGTTCTCTATCATTAAAATTCTTTACTTCTTCCGTCACGATTAATGCGGCCCGAACTGTAGCATGCACCCCCACAATATAGGCATCAAAACGTGCGGCTCGATCTTAAGATGTGTGCTATTACTTTTATTGGGGTTTCGAGTTACCATGGCGACGTAATAAGCGAAAAACCACCCCCAAAAACACCATAGGAATTTAATGGAGTCTGGTAAAAAGAAAGCCTCAAAAAAGTCCCCAAATGACCATTTTCAATGCTGTACGGTGTCGTCATGCTTTCACCTACGAACACCGTTTAACCTCAGGTTTGTAGATATATCTTTGAACTATTCAGAAGTGAAAACGGAATGTGCATATCTTTTATCGTTTTCTCATCACGCCATTTTCATTTACCATGGTGACAAAATTCTCCAAAAAACACAGAACAACTTTAGCCTACTTGCTCAATTTTCACTCTACGTGCACAAATTATACATCAACACTTAGGTATTTCTGTCTGGATTTAGCAAATGTAACCCTCATTGGTGTAGGACTTATAGATTTTTTTCATCACGCCATTTTCACCTACCCTGGTGACAAAATTGTCTAAAAAAACAACAAACATTAGCCTACTCGCTCAATTTTCACTCTACATGCACAAATTATACATCAAAACGTAGGTATTTCTGTCTGGATTCAGGAAATGTAACCCTCATTGCTGTAGGTCTTATAGATTTTTCGCAAATCACCTCAGACCGGCATCAACCCCAAAGTCAAAATTATGTAAAAAAAGACCGAACAACTTCAGCCTACTTGCTAAATTTTTACTCTATGTACACAAATTATACATCAAAATGTAGGTCTTTTTGTCTGGATTCAGGAAATGTAACCCTCATTGGTGTACGATTTATAGATTTTTCGGAAATCACCTCAGACCGGCAACAACCCCAAACCCTCCCCAAATTGAGCTGCAGTTGTTGTGAGTTTTCCATGTTGCAGAGAGCCAGCCATGGTCACAGCCATAGGCGAACAAGAGGCCGCTTGGGCCCACTGGTGCAATGGGGGGCCCCCAAATTGTCTTTTTTTTTTTTTTTTACAAGTAACAATTAAATAACTTGAACAATTGACATAAATGAATGATAAAGGAATTTGTTTAATTTATTTAATTTATTTAGTATTCAGAAGTTTTAAGAAAACATTAAATTGTTTCATGTATTGTTTATTAATTTATTTATATTAATTACTCTATATGTATGTATGTATTCATGTATATATATATATATATATATATATATATATATATATATATATATATATATATATATATATATATATATAACAGTAAATATCTATACATATATGGAAGAGTAAATATGTTTCACCTCACTAGACAGATTAACAAAGAAACAGCGGATCCATCCCTCTGGAAACGTGGATTTGGTCGACAACTAAGAAGACAGTTTCTGGTTAACATTTTTGCATGAGGTGTTTTTGCTTCTGCTGTTTATAAAAAAGCTTCCGTGTTTGTTATAGGGCATTCATTTAATGCAACTGACACATATCTGGTATATTTGCCCTTATTGTACTTTTTTGACAATGTTACACTACAGAATATATAATCATAATGCATTTATTTTTTCCGTTCAGTCTATGATATCCATTTTTAAAAAGAAAAGACAAATGGCCTATGATATTTTTTTTGTAGTTCCTGGTATAGAATATTGTAATAGTACATCAAAGTATTTTAGAATCAGTCATTGGTTTTGATTTTGGTGTGCCACCCAGATATTTTTAACAGCTCCATGTGGCACCCTCTGAACATTTTCTTGGGGACCCTCTGCTCCTATTTCTGATGCAACAAACCCTGTTATACCATACTTTATATTTCTCTACCAGAAAACTATGTATCAAACAAAAATAATATAGATATATAATGCAGGTCATGTAAAGTTTGAAAGAAGAGTGATTTACCAAGCTCAGGCCTTGAGCAGGATCATACTTTGGTCCCAGAACAAAAACCCTTTGCCCTTTCTTGACCATCCCACTGTAGATTCGTGCGAATGCAATGAAGACCTCCTTCAGCTCCTCTTCCTCCTCCGGCTTGGAGTCCTTTAGAGTCAGGCTTATCATCTTAGCTGACAGTAGAACACAAAAGACAAATAATTTTAACCCAGACGCTGGTTGCAGTTACCTTGTTTACTTCATTTTCAACCTTTATTTGTGAAAAAAGACCTTGCATCACTGTAAAAAGTAATGGAAAGTAATTAAAGGGGACTGGGTAAGGAACAAAGGCATTTTGTTGGTAAGGGGGGGTAACAAGGACTGCAACAATTTCATACATAATTACTAATGGCATAAAATCTCAAACATGTACATATTTATAACCCTAGGTTTTGTGTGTGATTTTTTTATTTTTTTTATATTTTTATTTTCATTTTTTGCGGCTCTAGTGGCTCGCTTTTATTGACAGTGGACATACAGGAAGAGGGTGGAAGAGGGGGAGAGACATGCGGCAAAGGACCACGGGTCGGATTCGATCCCAGATCATCCGTGTCGAGGACTAAAGGCCTACAAACATGTGTCGCGCTACCCGCTACGCCACGAGTGCGCCCCTTGTGTGTGATTTTTTTAACATAAAGTTGCAAAGTATAGCCATATTCAATAAAAAAAAATTTTTTGTAGGTCAGGCAAACATTAAGCATTATGGTAGTAACACCTGAGACTACTTTTCAAAATAAAAGCAATATGTTTGAGGTGTATCAACCTTTTTTATTTTTACACTTATTGACTTCAGTTAGTTGAAATATTATTTTTTTACTGCTTTATGTAATTAGGTGCCTGCCATAGCATTTGCAATGCAAATGCATGGCCAGGGCCTATTACTCTACACCTAATAGAGTAATAGGCAAATGCAAATGCAAATCCATAGCAGGGGGAGGCACTGCCTTCAATGCATTTGCATGGAGGCACCTATTACTATTCACCTCTAAAAGTTCTCTATCATTAAAATTCTTTACTTCTTCCGTCACGATTAATGCGGCCCGAACTGTAGCATGCACCCCCACAATATAGGCATCAAAACGTGCGGCTCGATCTTAAGATGTGTGCTATTACTTTTATTGGGGTTTCGAGTTACCATGGCGACGTAATAAGCGAAAAACCACCCCCAAAAACACCATAGGAATTTAATGGAGTCTGGTAAAAAGAAAGCCTCAAAAAAGTCCCCAAATGACCATTTTCAATGCTGTACGGTGTCGTCATGCTTTCACCTACGAACACCGTTTAACCTCAGGTTTGTAGATATATCTTTGAACTATTCAGAAGTGAAAACGGAATGTGCATATCTTTTATCGTTTTCTCATCACGCCATTTTCATTTACCATGGTGACAAAATTCTCCAAAAAACACAGAACAACTTTAGCCTACTTGCTCAATTTTCACTCTACGTGCACAAATTATACATCAACACTTAGGTATTTCTGTCTGGATTTAGCAAATGTAACCCTCATTGGTGTAGGACTTATAGATTTTTTTCATCACGCCATTTTCACCTACCCTGGTGACAAAATTGTCTAAAAAAACAACAAACATTAGCCTACTCGCTCAATTTTCACTCTACATGCACAAATTATACATCAAAACGTAGGTATTTCTGTCTGGATTCAGGAAATGTAACCCTCATTGCTGTAGGTCTTATAGATTTTTCGCAAATCACCTCAGACCGGCATCAACCCCAAAGTCAAAATTATGTAAAAAAAGACCGAACAACTTCAGCCTACTTGCTAAATTTTTACTCTATGTACACAAATTATACATCAAAATGTAGGTCTTTTTGTCTGGATTCAGGAAATGTAACCCTCATTGGTGTACGATTTATAGATTTTTCGGAAATCACCTCAGACCGGCAACAACCCCAAACCCTCCCCAAATTGAGCTGCAGTTGTTGTGAGTTTTCCATGTTGCAGAGAGCCAGCCATGGTCACAGCCATAGGCGAACAAGAGGCCGCTTGGGCCCACTGGTGCAATGGGGGGCCCCCAAATTGTCTTTTTTTTTTTTTTTTTACAAGTAACAATTAAATAACTTGAACAATTGACATAAATGAATGATAAAGGAATTTGTTTAATTTATTTAATTTATTTAGTATTCAGAAGTTTTAAGAAAACATTAAATTGTTTCATGTATTGTTTATTAATTTATTTTATATTAATTACTCTATATGTATGTATGTATTCATGTATATATATATATATATATATATATATATTCATGTATATATATATATATATATATATATATATAACAGTAAATATCTATACATATATGGAAGAGTAAATATGTTTCACCTCACTAGACAGATTAACAAAGAAACAGCGGATCCATCCCTCTGGAAACGTGGATTTGGTCGACAACTAAGAAGACAGTTTCTGGTTAACATTTTTGCATGTGGTGTTTGTTGCTTCTGCTGTTTATAAAAAAGCTTCCGTGTTTGTTATAGGGCATTCTTGGATTTAATGCAACGAGGATTATTGCTATCATGTTCCTGGTCTCTGTGTGCATATTGTCACTGCTTTTTTCCAAATAGGGGACATATAATGGAAGCCATGGCTCTGGAAGTCACTGTGGCTCTTGATACATCACAAAGACTTGCTGTCTTGGTCACAGATGCGCCAGCAAGATGTGCACCAACAATTTGTCCTCTTTTGAACTGTGGTATGTCACCCATAATGTTGTGTGCATTGCAATATTTTGAGCAAAACTGTGCTCTTACCCTGCTAATTGGACCTTCACACTCTGCTCTTATTGGTTAAATGTGCAATTAATGAAGACTGGCCACCAGGCTGGTCCAATTTAGCCATGAAACCTCCCACACTAAAATGAGAGGTGTTTCAGTTTTATTGTCCAACCCCTGTATATAGTGTATTTCACTTACTGAATTGAGTTACTGAAATAATTGTCTATACTTTTATTTATTAAGATTTAATTCTAGTGTTTATGTAAGGCAGAGATGAACTGGGGTGATGTGCTCTACTTTCTTGGTCTTAGTGAGGACGCAGGCAGCAGCGTTCTGGATCAGCTGCAGCTGTCTGATCCACTTTTTAGGCAGACCTGTGAAAACACAGTTGAAGTAATCAATTCTACTAAATATAAACGCATGGATTAGTCTTTCCAGATCCTTTTGAGACATTAGTCCTTTAATCCTGGAAATGTTCCTCAGGTGATAGAAAGCCAACCTTGTAACTGTCTTTAAATGCTTTTGGAGGTACAGGTCTGAGTCCATCACTACACCAAGGTTTCGAGCCTGATCAGTGGTTTCTAGCTGAAGCGACTGAAGCTGTGTGCTAACTTTTGATCTCTCCTCTATTGGTCCAAATATTATTACTTCAGTTTTGTTTTTATTCAATTGAAGAAAGTTCTGACACATCCAGCAATAGCATTGATACCCAGTGTGGCACTATGAAAGAGTGAAATACATTAAAATGGTAGCCCCCAATTTTATTTTAAGGTCTAAGGACAACTTATACAGTGTTAGTAAAAAGTATGATATAAGTGTCGCCAGCAGAGGGCGCTCGGTGCCGCTTGTACCAGTAGCGCACGCTCTGACCAGCAGAACAAGTTGGCCAGCACAAGAGAAGACTGCTTACAGAGGATGCACTGAGCAGCTCTGTAACCTGCGGTATTTCTCTGTTTTGCAGGTAAGCTGGGTGGGAAATATATGGACTTAAAATAACATTAGTCATACCATAAGTGTTTTGGTAAGAAGATTAATAGTTAAAGAAGGAAAACACGGGCGAAAAGTGTTGCGCTGTAGCATTGCTAATGTTGCTGCTGGTTACGTGAGAGTCACAGGGCTGAGCTGCAGAACCCCTTTACATGAGGGTTATAAGCTAAAGAACAAGCTTAATTATAGAGAGGCGAGTACTACCAGTAAAACACGGGGTGGTGATTGTAACCTGCATTAAGTGAATATGTAATATGAGCTTGTGAAGGATCAAACTGGAGAGCTACATGGGCAGCTAACGTCAGCATCGGGCTATGATAGCCCGTGATTCCAGCTGGCATCCCCAACGTTGGTATTTTGAGTTATAGCTGTAATGTATCTGCCCTGTATGTTTTCTGAGTGAAAGAAGTTATGAAATATATGTTCTTTGGATTTCATTAAGCTGAGATGATAGGAATATGTTAAAAGATATTTGTGTAAAATGGATTGCAGTTAAAATACAATTGATAAGTGACTTAAAAAGGGTTCAGAACTTTCAAAAGTACTATAAAGGAGTAATCAGTACTCATGACGGTACTAGTTTATGTAATAAGATACCTTTTGGATAAACTGAGTTATTGAGAATGATATATGTGATATAAAGTTACATAAATGTATGGATTGCAAGTTGAGTTGTGGTGCCAAGAACTGTTTCACGACTGTGAATTTCATGGTAAAGTTGTATTGTATGGCTGCAACTGAGCAGAAGAAGTTGGCCAGCGCAAGATAAAACTGTTTACAGAGAACGCACTGAGCAGGGGTCTGTTCTTCATACGTCGCTAACTCAGTTAGCAGGATTTCATTGTTGACGATTTGGCATGATCTTGGATCGTTTGGTTCTTCGAAAGACTTCCTGCACTTGTTGTCATAGCAACATGTGCGCCAGCTTAAACCTGCTCCAGAGCAGGCTTATTTCATGTAAACAAGATTAGATCATGGCTGTATAAGCGGAGGAGATAGGGTAGTCTGTCGTAGCCATGTCCATTTTTACGACTGCAACCTGTTGCGGAAAGTGCAAGAATAATTTGCAGAGTTTTTCGAATTATTCGCGTATTGCGCAATAGACAGGATCCTTTAGCGCAGCGCGACAGTGTAATTGTAGAGAGATTTTCTTGGTGGCTGTTATAAACAGACAAACACATCATTTAACAGTGGCTTTTATAGAGGAAAAAGTGGTGTTAGAGCCATAAATAGAAAATATTTAAGTTATTTGTATGATGGTTTGCTTTTTATTTTTATCCTATAGTAAGAAGATTTGTTCGGGCCATTTTATTGTGAAGTTTAGTTTACTTTGAAAGGCTTGCTTCCTGTCGAGCCGTATATTGTATTAGAAAAAACTATGGATGGATTATCTAGCCACGGAGCAATACAGTTTTACCGTGTAAACTGTGGATGACTTGGAAAAGGAACATTTTCATTTTTTATGGATAAAGATTTTTTTTTTGTTAAAATTCCCAGTTTGCATGCGTCCTTTACTTCCAGTGCCTACACCGATTTTTGTACAAACATACAAATAGGCACCATAGTCCTCAAAAGCCTGCTGATAGTCATGGTGAAAGAATTATTTTGATATCTCTTATACTTTTTCAGCTAGAGCCATTTGTTCGGGACAATGTTTTGGAGATTTTAGCATTTTCCTCAAAATTACCTTTTTTCATGATTTTTTGTGCCTAAATTAAAATATTTCCAGCAAAAACCTATAGCTTGTCCAGTTACGAAATAAACGCAGAAAAAATTACATCTCTAACCTTTATCGTTCCAGAGAAACAAAGTGCTGCTCGCGGGGTAAATTACAGGGGTAAATTTTCCTATTGGGCTTCTGACTCCAACAGGACCTGTTGGAGTCAGAGGCCCACTCAAAACATCTACATTAAGTCAATTTGACCTACGTTGCTGTCAATAGTGCTACAAAACTGGACATTTTCAGTAGATAAGGTCACTTCAGCATGACGGTAGAACATCTCCAGATGCTGCTCAACAAATTGTATCCACATCTAATGTTGAATTTCAAAATAAAAGCCACTAAGAATCTCTACATATGGTCACTTTCACCTAAGTGAAATTTCCGGTGGTAATTTTGAAAGTACCACCGGAAGTGCCAGTAACAGATGCCGCTGCTACAAATTGAGCCTGCTGTCTCTCTCATAACTTCAACAAGCATATTTAGCAATAAAACGAAAATCACTATTTTCTCACAAATTAAAGGTTTTTTATGTTTTTCTTAGTTTGTGCTCTGCCAACTTATTTATAGTTTTGGTGTGGCGGGTCACAAATATGAATACATTTTTAGGGAAAAAACAGCTTGCAGCTATTGTTATGCCCCAGTCTCCTTTTTCTTAGCTGTAAGCAATGTCAGTTTGCACTTGGGATGGTAATCAGTTCAAACAACCCGGTGGGCTCCCCTTACGTATTCACAAACTCAAGTCTTTACACCCTCTCAAACTAACAGTTAATTGGGGCGAATTTCTCTGACTGAGAAACAAATTGGACAAAACATTGTGTTGTGTGTCCCCAACTTTAGCTGTGCTGAGCACCGCACACTGACCTCCTGCAGGAGTTCTGTCTGAAATAAGGGCCCCTTCAAGGCTCCCAGCAGTCATCTTCTCAGCATGTCTTTGCCTAGCCACTTCTCTGCGCTGAGCAATCTCCTCCAGGTTTAGAGGCCTGAAAACACAGGAGTAAATAAAGAATCAAGATAAAGAATCCTTGTTGTCAACACATTTTCTGTGTTACAAACATTAAACTTTTGATTAGACATTCACTGGCTCAGGATGCACAACGATTACATATAACACACGGACAAGACATAATGTTCCCACATCTTTTTTTCTCTTCTTAAAATTAGTTGATTGCACTGACCAACAACGCTTCCTGAAAAGGTTAAAGCATGCAAATAGTCTTTAGGATCTAAAAGACCCATACCTGAGTCGAAAAAGTCAGATATCAGTCCAATTACAAACAATATAGATTACAGTGCTGTTGCATGAATTAATCCCCCAAACATTCCATTGTTGACGAAGGAACCTAGGAATGAGTGTATTCCAAGCAAAGAATGTTACCCCACACAGCAAGTCTAAAACGTTAATGTTAATGTGACCACCAAGCATCACACACAGTTATCCGTGTGTTAAACAATGTTATTCTATTGATTGAGAATCTACAGTCCAAATACTTTAAACACTGTTTTGGAAGCATGGTCAAATGATCAAAAAACAAGACACACTGTCTTCGGATGTTTAGGGGTGGAGTCTTGTGTTATGCAACTACACCTGTATGATTATGGATATTATTATTAATTATAATTAGGCGCCCGCCTATGCATTGAAAATGCATGGCGGAGGCCTTATGCTATGCACCTAATAAGGGTTTCTTTATTAGGCGCCCGCCTATGCATTGAAAATGCATGGCGGAGGCCTTATGTTATGCACCTAATAAGGGTTTCTTTATTATTATTATTAGGCGCCCGCCTATGCATTGAAAATGCATGGCCGAGGCCTTATGTTATGCACCTAATAAGGGTTTCATTATTATTAGACGCCCGCCTATGCATTGAAAATGCATGGCGGAGGCCTTATGTTATGCACCTAATAAGGGTTTGTTTATTAGGCGCCCGCCTATGCACTGAAAATGCATGGCGGAGGCCTTATGTTATGCACCTAATAAGGGTTTGTTTATTATTATTGTTTATTAATCCTCCGTCACCGTTAATACAGCCCGAACCGTAGGGTCTACCCCCACTTACTATATATTGAAACGTTCGTCTCGACGGCGTGATGAGGGCTTTTTGTACTTGACGTCATTTCGACTTACGGTTGGAACAAAATTCGCAAAAAACGACCGAAAAATTGTCATTTTCAACACTCTACTGTGTCGTCATGCTTTCACCTACGAACATCGTTTAACTTCCAGTTTGTAGATATATCTTTGAACTATTCAGAAGTGAAAACGGAATGTGCATATCTTCTATCGTTTTCTCATCACGCCATTTTCAGTTACCATGGTGACAAAATTCTCCAAAAAACACAGAACAACTTTAGCCTACTTGCTCAATTGTCCCTCTACGTGCACAAATTATACATCAACACAGGTATTTCTGTCTGGATTCAGGAAATGTAAACCTCAGTGGTGTAGGACCTATTGATTTTTTGCAAATCATCTCAGACCGGCAACAACCCCAAAGTCAAACTTATGCGAAAAAGACCGAACAACTTCAGCCTACTTGCTCAATTTTCACTCTACGTAGACAAAATATACATCAAAACGTAGGTCTTTTTGTCTGGATTCAGAAAATGTAAACCTCATTGGTGTAGGACCTATAGATTTTTTTCATCATGCCATTTTCACCTACCCTGGTGACAAAATTGTCTAAAAAAACAACAAACAACTTTAGCCTACTCGCTCAATTTTCACTCTACATGCACAGACCGGCAACAACCCCAAAGTGAAAATTATGTAAAAAAGACCGAACAACTTCAGCCTACTCGCTCAATTTTCACTCTATGTAGACAAAGTATACATCGAAATGTAGGTCTTTTTGTCTGGATTCAGGAAATGTAACCCTCTTTGGTGTACGATTTATAGATTTTTTGCAAATCACCTCAGACCGGCAACAACCCCAAACCCTCCCCAAATTGAGCTGCAGTTGTTGGGAGTTTTCCTTGCAGCAGACAGCCAGCCAGGGCCGTTCAAAGCCATAGGCGTACTAAGGGGCCGCTTGGGCCCTCTGGTGCAAAGGGGGGTGGCCCAAATTTTCCTTTTTTTTTTTTTTTTTTTTTTTTTTTTTTTTACAAGTAACTATTCAATAACCTCAGTTATACGCACCACCAGGCGGGCGCCTTCTTCAACTTCTTCAGAAATTGAACGATTCTAGTTAGGCGCCCGCCTATGCATTGAAAATGCATGGCGGAGGCCTTATGTTATGCACCTAATAAGGGTTTCTTTATTATTGTTTATTAATCTTCCGTCACCGTTAATACAGCCCGAACCGTAGGGTCTACCCCCACATACTATATATCGAAACCTTCGTCTCGACGCCGCGATCAGGGCTGTTTGTACTTGACGCCGTTTCGACTTACAGTTGGAACAAAATTCACAAAAAACACTTCTTAACACAGTCGACCTTTCAATAATGCACGGCTGAGCACGGCACTGGCATTTTGGTCGAGTGGGTTAGGTGTCGGGCTGCGAAGCAGAAGATCGAAAGTTCGAATCCAAGCTGTGCCAATTTTAGAGAATTACATTTTCACCCAATATTTCATTTCCCTTTGGCTTTAAAAACGATTTTTCAATTTAAATCAATACAGTTCACCTCATGCCTTTAACTTTTTTATTCACATATTTTATTTTTTCATGCTACATTGAAGTATTTAATCATGTTTTAATAACACCAATTTTCCATGCTGCTTCGATGCAGACCTTCTCCTGTCGGCTGTTGGCTCATTAGCAGGCTCGTTTGTTGTGGTCTCTTGTCATTCACACAGAACAATAAACCGTGCCAGCCGACATGAGTTTTACAAACGGCAAAGCTTTGTCTTAAGCAGAAACGTGCCTCTACTCCGCGTTGCGTTCTCAGACCAGTGTGATGCGTTCGTGAGCGTCAGAAAGCTATGGTGCATTCAGGAGCATGGTACATTTCTAATTTACAATTATTTTTTTTACTTTTTTTTTACAAGTAACAATTAAATAACTTGAACAACTGGTATAAATCAATGATGATAAAGGAATTTATTTAACATGTTTTGGGACAGTTTGTATTCAGACGTTTTAAGAAAACATTAAAGTATTTTATGTATTGTTTATTAAATTATTTTATATTTATACTTAATCTCCTCCTTTTCCTGTCAAATCCTGCCTCAAGCATTTCGCTGGCTCTCCTTATTATTGTAAACTTTGTAATGTAACGAGAGTTCAGGGACATCCTACAATCAGGCTTAGGCTACTGGAGGACATCAGGGCCAGTTTATCTCACTCTACTGATTTCTACTGTTCTCCAGTTTTGCATTGCATTGCATTGAAATGAAAGACACATTTCCTGCCACAGTTGTTTGCTGCTTCTCCACCGAAGCCAGGCCTGCAAGCTCTCCACCATCAGCCATCACTTATCAGTTACCCTCCTTCACTGCCTCGAATTTTAGTCATACTCAAAAACTGCTAGTTGAAAGAATACTTAATTTCATTATTATTTTCTGTTTAAATATCCAGTCATATTCACTGAATTAGAACATCTTTTTAGAATGTTTTTTAGTCTGAAAATGACAAGTACCTTTTGAAATTAACCTTAATGCAGGTACCAAACTTGTCCTTAAACCACAATAATTGTATTTATTTTACTACTATAATGTACTATTTTAATCTTAAATCTTATTTTTATTAGTTGGGATGGCTGCCAGCACAACACTGCATTATGTCCTCGTGACAGAAATCATCGCTAGAAAAATGCATTATCATCATTCAACAATGATTACTTAAAAAGACGTACTTCGTTCCTGCAGTTCCTAAACTGTCCACGAGTGGCGCTGTGTGAGCAGACAACAAGCAGTACTCTTTGAGTTCCGGGTCAGAGGTGAACTCCTCCATCTTGTGGCTGCTATTGCTTGCTGTGCTGTGCTGCCGTTTTTCCTAAATTACTGAAGGATATTGTTGAATCAAGTCCAATTAACCCAGACGAAGGGTTCCATTGGGTGTTTTCCTTGCAACTAAGTGACGAGTCGTTTATTGAATGTCGGTTTTATATTATGGTAGAAATGCGGTGGCTAGTCTACACGCCACTGAGCTATATGCTACACGTATTTTTTATTTATTTATTTTTTTTATTAAGCAAATAACATTGACATGAAAAAAATACTCTCATAGAGGATGGCAAAATGTACATAAACAAATGAAGATTAATTACAAAACAAAAGTGCAAATACAAAACAACAGGGGATTTATGTCAAGACAACTATCGAAATCAAAAATAGGAGACATTGAAATATAAACAACAAAAACAGTAGGTGCAATTAGAATAGCAGAAGTTGGGAGAGGTCAAAACTAAATTTTTTGGCATGTCTGTCTTTTTTATCTTCTTAAGAGATGAAAAAAAGGTTTTAAAGTCATTGATAAACCAACGAAAGGAGGGTTGAGCATTTCTCCAATTAGCACAATGGATATGATATTTACCCAACAGCAGGATGATGTTAATAGTGTCAGAAACAGGCAAAGGAAGATGGTCCATATAAAAAAAAGACATTATATAATGTAAATGGGGGCACATCATTAATTTTCAAAGAAAGCCAATCTCTCATCTCATTCCAGAACTGTTGTGTAGCAGGACATTGGTAAAACAGATGTTCAAGAGTTTCACTGTTATTATTAACCAAACCTCTTTTTTTAAAATTCTGCCACAGGATAAATTTTGTTTATGATTTTAAAATGAGTTTCTTTAACTTTAGGTAAAATTGGCCATTTAACAAATTTTGAGAAGGCTTTATCAAGCGTTTCTAGACTAACAGCAATTTCTCCCTTCCGAATAAATCTAACATAATCAAAAAATTTTCTGGCTTTGAAAAAACTACTAATTAATTTATTATTGCATTTTTTATCAAGCAGATTGCATTGTGCAATCAACAATGTGGGCAGTAATGGTGGAGAATTATTATATAACCTAAAATTTTTGATCAAATGAATTAAAGGCAGTGGAATCGATTTACACAGTTTGTTATATTCTCTTAGAGAACAATTAAGATCATTTTTTTTAAGTCGGAATAATTTAAAAAAATCGCTGTTATCATCCATTAAATCAGTAACATAAAAAATGTCTTGTTGAACCATTCCTTTTTGAATATAGATTTACGATTAAGTGGTATTACTCTATTGTTCCATAGGGTTGAATTATGGGGAGTGCCAACTGAGACTTTTTGATGTAATGCGTTTTATTCCTCCATAAAAATTGAAAGATTATTGTGTTTGCTTTATTTATGTTTTTAAGGGATATATACAAGGAGTGGCAGGGATAAATCAGTTTGGAAATACCTTCAGTTTTGGATAGAATAGTTCTGCCAAAAATAGTAAGATCTCTGATTAACCAGTGACTAAGGGATTTTTTCATATCCAAATTTCGATTAAAAATATTTGTATCTTCTCTTCTAATTAAGTTTTTTGATATTGTCAGCCTTAGGTATTTTACTTCAGTTACAACTTTAATTGAGGCAATGGAGGGGTCAGAACATGTATGAATAGGGAGTAGTTTGCATTTTTTAATATTAAGGGTTAAACCAGACGCTTCAGAGAAGATGGAGATATTATTGAGGGTTTTATCTATCATTGATTTATCTTTTAAAAGGATGCAAGTATCATCCGCAAATTGACTTATTCTAAATTCTCTATCGAAAATTGTGATACCTTGTATATCATTGGAGTTTTTAATTAATAAAGCCCGCAATTGTGTCGCTAATATGAAAAGCTTCGGGGAAATGGGACAACCCTGTCTGATTCCGCATGATATATCAAAACCAGGAGTTATTCCCAGGTTTAGAGAGACCATGCTACTGATGTTGGTGTAGAGCATTTTGACTAAGTCACAAAATTTGCTTCCAAAGCCCAGAAACCGTAAAGTTTCAAGCAAAAAGGGGTGTTCAAGTGTGTCAAAGGCTTTGAAAAAGTCTAAGAGTAATATGTAGCTGTCTGTAGGAATAAAGTCTCTGTAATCTAACAGGTCAATAATTAATCTAGTATGGTTATGTATAACTCTACCTTTCACAAAGGCTGACTGACACTCATCCACTAGATTTGATAATCCCTTATCCAGTCTATCAGAGTAGATGTGAGCTAGCAGTTTATAGTCATTACATAGTAGTGTTATATGCCTCCAATTGTCTAATAACAATTTATCTTTATTGGGCTTTGGAATTAGGGTAATAATACCTCTTTTCATTTTAGGGGACAAATGGCCAGATGAAATACATTCCAAAAGGGCATTATAGAGCAGTAGTCTGATATCATTCCAAAAATGGATATAGAACTCTACTGTTAGACCATCTAATCCAGGGGATTTTCCTTTTGACATTTTTGCAATTGCTAAATCTAACTCTTCAATTTTGAGGTTGTCATCCATAAGTTGCTTAAAATTCCCGTCAATTATTTTCCTATATTTCCCAATTTTCTCAAAAAATATTTGACAATGCTCTACTGAAAATTTGGTTGTATACAGTTTTTTATAAAAGTTTCTTATTTCCTCCTTTACTGCTTCCTGGTTATCAATACTTTTATTATCAATAATTAACTTATTAATTTTCTTTTTCGTTTGTCTTTGTTTTTCTAAACTAAAGAAGTAGGAAGTCTTTTTCCCCTTCTTCAAGCCAGCGAGCTTTAGAGCGTATAAATGCTCCTTTTGCTTTCTCTAAATATAGATTGTCCAATTGGGTTTGAAGACTATTTAATTCAACTTGTTCATCTAAAGATAAGTCTGTTTTACATAATCTGTTTATATTCTTTATAATGTCCTGTTGTTTTTGCTTTTTTATTTTAGAGATATATTTGCTCCTAAGAATGGCAATATCTTTAATTTTGAAGTTAAACCACTCCCATTTATTTAAATGAGACATTTCTAATTGATTAATTCCATGTAGTAAGTTTTTAGTTTCATTACAGAACTCCTCATTGTCTAAGAGGCTATTATTGAACTTCCATAAAGAGGGGGGAATCACCTTCATCCCGTCAAGTTGAAAGAAAATTGAAATGCCACAGTGATCTGTTAAAGGTGATGCCAATATTTCACATTTATGGACTGCATTTATCAGGTTGGTAGAAATTAACCAAAAGTCTAATCTTGAGCATTGGCCATTATTGGCTGAACTAAACCATGTGTATTGTTTGGTATTGGGGTGTTTCATTCTCCAGTAGTCAATGAGACCTGTTTTCATGGTGAATTCACTTATGATTTCATCATAAAAATGACTTTGACATGTTGGGGGAAAGCGATCCATCCAGAGGTCAGGAACCAAATTAAAATCACCCCCAGAAACAACTATATCAGTAGTATAGGTAATTTTCCATTCTTCTATCATCTTGCTCAAGGAAGCATAAAGTTGTTTGTTTTGTAACCTTCTGTTGTATCCATATACACATATCAAAATATAATTTACATCACTATATTCAATCACCATCATTATCCAGTGACCATTGATGTCACGTATGTGGTTAATCACATTTCCAGAAAACCTGTTGAACATAATCATCACTCCAGCTGAGTGTGAAGTGCCATGGCTGAAAAAAATGCTGTCTCCCCATTGTTGTTTCCAGAATTTTGTGTCTGCCTCCACTGAGTGAGTTTCTTGCAGGAAAATAATATTACTCTTTTGCTCCTTACAAAAAAGACAAGTTGCCTTACGTTTCACATTGTTTTTCAGTCCCCTTGTATTTAAAGAAAAAAAAAGATAACATTTACAAAGTACCAAAAGTGCGCTGAAAAGGATTTGCACGGGAATGATTAGCTTATATCCCAAACAGAACTTAGTAATAACATTTGCAACAACCCTTCGGGTAATCAAACATTTAACTAACAAGGTAAATTCACAGTACCTGTTATAGACCAATATAACTAAAGAATGTTGGTCAGTTAGGGTCCACACGATGATTGTCGATCAGAGCATAGCCCTCCTTCAGGAACGCTCTTTTCCCCTTCTTCCTGGCATCCTGGACCAGAGGCCACAGCTTGGAACGCGCATCCCGATCTTCTTTGGAAAAGTCCTCTTTGAAGCAGATATGCATCTCGCTACACACCTGCGCGTCCTTCGACTTTTTCCACACTTCATCTCTGACGGTTCTCATCCCGAACTGGATGATAATCGCCCTCGGCGTCCACAGTGTCTCGCAGCCGGTCCACGGAGAGGGGAACAACTCTGGTAAGTATTCCGATTGACGACTTCTCTTGTGTTTTCTCCCTCTTTTTCTGGTAATCCTGTCAGCCTCAAATTCCACCTTCTTTTGTACCGAGCCTGGTCCTCGGTTGCTCTTTTCTTTTTGAAGCTCGTCGATCTTTTCTTGGAGCTGAAGAATTTCTTGTTTGTTTTCTTTTGTAGCCATGGTGTTAGCTTCAATGCGTTTATCAAAACTCTTTAACAGTTCAGTCTGTTCATCCATTTTCTCGGTCAACGCCTGAACAGCCTGGAGAATAGCGGCACCGATATTTCCATCACCTTGGTCTTTCCCCTTCATTTTTTTAGGTTTAGGGCTCTTTGTTGGCGTGTGGTCCAGATTAATCTTACTTTTTTTGGAAGAGGCTTCGTCGACATCAATGTCTTCAATGTCGCTCTCATCACAAGCCTCGCGGAGAGCAGTGAAGTTGTAGTTATGGTCCGTCATGTTGGCAACTCAGACCGAAAGACTCAAAAAGTGCTGAAAAAGCAATAATTAGAAACAAGGTTGCAAAGGAAGTGTAAGGTTGAATTCTAATGGAGGTTATGGAAAGTCGCAAAGGAATTTGCTATCTTGGGATAAAACAATACGTTTTAATCAGAGCCTGCAAAAAAGCTGCTTCTCACACCGCCATCTTGGGTCCTCTCATATATGCTACACGTATTGGCATCTTAAAAATGGTCTTATAAACTTAAAAGATCATTCTACTATTGTTGATTTTGTGGCCGAATACAAGATATGTTCTCAAAGCGTTAAATAAGCCCTTTGATTTTTCAACATCTTGTCTTTTAAGGATAATTTTAAGTTACTTTTCATTAAATTTGTCAATGGCCTATGGAAGTCTGGAGGAATGGCAGTAAAAGCCTAACAGCAGCGCCATCTCTCCTCCGCTGCAGCGCCGGTAAAGAGCTGCGTGAAGCTGACACCCCACCCACAGAAAAAACTCAGTTAAATAGACGGAATGGTTAGTGCTTCGTTTGTGCACGTTTGTGCCGTTAAAATTAGCGTTTGTGCTGTTTTGGTTTTGAAGATATTAAAGAATATTTCTTAAGGTCATCCAGAGTTCACCATCTCCCTATTTTGCTTCGAATCCGATCAAACTAGGGCTACTTCAGTTTCATTGTCAAACTCCTGTATATAGTGTATTTCACTTACTGAATTGAGTTACTGAAATAATTGTCTATACTTTTATTCATTAAGATTTAATTCTAGTGTTTATGTAAGGCAGAGGCTACAAATGTAAACGTTACGACCTTTTGTTTGGACCATTTTTGCCTTTTCTTCTTTTTATTAAAAACGGCTCTAAGAGAAGAGGTGGAAACAACGCCCCCAAAATGACGCTTGTGGCCAAAAAGTGTATTTACGTCAGTAGTGGTTTAGAACTACCGTAGCAAATGAATGGCAAACTTTGACTGTCGGCTGTCGCCAATTAGGTCATTAGCTGCGTCTCAGATCGAAATACGTAGTTTGCAGCTCTGCAGACGCAAAGTTTTCCTGGTCGGCAGGTTTAGATGAAGACAAATCCTTTTCACTCAGAAGGTTTGATTTAAAATCCCCAAGCGATGAGAGACTACGACCAAGGAACTCGGAAGCTTTGCCTTTAACGGTCATGCCCACCACCAGGCGGGCGCCTTTTTCAACTTCTTCAGAAGTTGAACGATTCTAGTTAGGCGCCCGCCTATGCATTGAAAATGCATGGCGGGCACCCAATAAGGATTTCTTTATTGTTTATTAATATTCCGTCACCGTTAATACAGCCTGAACCGTAGGCTGTACCCACACAAACTATATATCAAAACGTGCGTCTCGACGCCGCGATCAGGGCTTTTTGTACTTGATGCCATTTCGACTTACGGTTGGAACAAAATTCGCAAAAAAACACAGAAAAATTGTCATTTTCAACACTCTTCTGTGTCGTCATGCTTTCACCTACGAACATCGTTTAACTTCCAGTTTGTAGATATATCTTTGAACTATTCAGAAGTTAAAACGGAATGTGCATATCTTTTATCGTTTTCTCATCACGCCATTTTCAGTTACCATGGTGACAAAATTCTCCAAAAAACACTGAACTACTCGCTCAATTTTCACTCTTCGTGCACAAATTATACATCAACACGTAGGTATTTCTGTCTGGATTCAGGAAATGTAACCCTCATTTTGTGTTGGCATTTTATAAGCTTAAAAGATCATTCTACTATTGTTGATTTTGTGGCCGAATACAAGATATGTTCTCAAAGCGTTAAATAAGCCCTTTGATTTTTTAACATTTTGTCTTTTAAGGATAATTTTAAGTTACTTTTCATTAAATTTGTCAATGGTTTATGGAAATCTGGAGGGATGGCAGTAAAAGCCCAACAGCAGCGCAATCTCTCCTCTGCTGCAGCGCCGTTAAAGAGCTGTGTGAAGCTGAAACCCCACCCACAGAAAAAACTTAGTTAATAGACGGAATGGTTAGTGCTTCGTTTGTGCAGGTTTGTGCCGTTAAAAATAGTGTTTGAGCTGTTTTGGTTTTGAAGATATTAAAGAATATTTGTTAAGGTCATCCAGAGTTCACCATCTCCCCATTTTCCTTCGAATCTGATCAAACTGGGCTACTTTTTTTAGTGCTTCGTTTGTGCAGGTTTGTGCCATTAAATTATCGTTTGTGCTGCTTTGGTTTCGGAGATATTATGAATTTTAATTTCAACCGATGAAGTCATCCCAGCCCGCTGCTTCAAAATAAAGTGCTACGGTAAATCATATGTTATTGCCAACACTGGAAAAAACGTAAGTCTTTTTAATATATTTCTACTGATAAATCAGTAACATTACTATGAAGTTGTGTCATCTACCGAGCCTCCCCCCCACAGCATTCTTATAAAATGATTGATATATTCCTGCTTATTGGCAAAGATCTCTTGGGAAACATGTTTTTGTTTGTTTTTTTAGTTTCCTGACTGAGGGGAGAGGCTGGAACAGTCTCTGTGCAGGATGGCTGGCATCCTTAATGATGTTCCTCATTTGTGTAAGAAGATGTGGTCAGATCTACCGTTTGGTCTCAACACTTTTCTCAAGAAAGCAGTTATTAATTTTATATTTTTCTTTTATCATGCAAGTTGTTTTAGCCGCTATTGTAAAATGTGTGTTATATTGTTTTGTACTTTGATCCTGAATAAATATTACGATTTATTTTGTCTCAAAAGAACTTTACTTTAGATAGCAATGTCAAGTGAGCCACCAAAAAAGGCATTTCATTTATTAGAATGTTCAACTGTTTTTATAAAGTCTATTTTTCCTAATCAGAAGGGTTTATTCTTCTTCGAGAGTATAATGTTTATAACATTTTCAAACAGTAACTTGGTTATAGTTGATCTTAGTAGTCATAGTTCATTACTCCTCTGAATTAATTAGAATAGCAAACCTTTATTGCTCTACAATTGGGAGATTTGGGGGTGTCTGCACCTAACAAAAGGGCAATTAAAGTATACAGGCTTATATAACGCAGAAAACATACCCAAACTAAAATCAATAACAGAAAAACTGAAAAAAATAAATCACACTGGTCAGCCTATAAAGTATAACAACACTGTAAGGAACGATCTCCTAAAATGTTCCTTTGTCCACCTAAGCTAAACCTTTAATTAGGCTGAAGGACCATTCCACTTTTTATTGGCTTTATGCATGAAGTGGGAAATATTGTTCAACTATGAATATATTGACTGTGTTATCAGCTGAAAGTATAAAGCATATAGATTGAATTAGAAATGCCTAAAAATATTGACCAATTTGGTTTGTTGTGTATTGAGCTCAGCATCAAAATATTAAAAACTTAACGCTCCCCAAAAACTATTGGGCTGCAAATCTTAATGAAAACTTTATTTTATTTTATTCCAAGGTTGTTGTTGCACAAACAAAGCACTGAAAAAGTAGCCCACTGTGGTTTGCTTTGGATCCAGCTCAGTACCAGCAAAGAAAGAAAAACGTAGCACTTTATTTTAAAGCGGCGGTCTGGGATGACGTCATCGGCTGAAATTAAAATTCATAATATCTCCGAAACCAAAGAAGCACAAACGTTAATTTTAACGGCACAAACATGCACAAAGCACTAAAGAAGTTGACCACTCTGGTTTGCTTTGGCTCCAGCTCAGCACCAGCAAAGGAATAACAATGTAGCGCTTTATTTTGCAGCGGCGGCCTGTGGTGACGTCACCGGCCGAAATTAAAACTTATATTATCTGCAAAACCAAAGCAGCATAAACGCTAATTTTAACGGCACAAACGAAGCACTAACGAAGTTGACCAGCTTGGTTGGATTCAAAGCAAAATGGGGGGATGGTGAACTCTAGATGAACTTAACAAATATTCTTTAATATCTTCAAAACCAAAACAGCACAAACGCTAATTTTAACGGCACAAACGTGCACAAACGAAGCACTAACCATTCCGTCTATTTAACTGAGTTTTTTTCTGTGAGTGGGGTGTCAGCTTCACGCTCCGGTAAAGCCGTGTTGCGGCGGAGCGCGCGCACACACGCACACATACATATATACTGTAGGACCCGACAAAGTTTGCCCTGGAAATAGGTACGGCTGGTTTCCGTCAAAAGTCCGGTTTCTGTCAAGAAACTCTAATAAAAAATCCATATCGCTATCAGATGATGATAGCTCCACGGAGCTTCCATCACTGTCACTAAGTACTTCATCACTCTCTGCTTCCTACAGAGCACCAGTCGTCGCCGTCTTTGAAAATAGACCAGTTCATTGTCATTGTTTTGATCCGGGGTTTTTGCGCATTGTTTTCACTCTATGTGCACAAATTATACATCAAAACGTAGGTCTTTTCGTCTGGATTTAGGAAATGTAACCATCATTGGTGTACGATTTATAGATTTTTGGCAAATCATCTCAGACCGGCAACAACCCCAAACCCTCCCCAAATTGAGCAAGTAAGCTGCAGTTGACTTTTCCGTGCTGAAGACAGCCAGCCAGGGCCGGTCCAGCCATAGGCGTACTAAGGGGCCGCTTGGGCCCACTGGTGCAATCGGGGGGCCCCAAAATGTTTTGTTTTTTTTAACAAGTAACAATTAAATAACTTGAACCACTAATATAAATGAATGATCATAAAGGAACTTGTTTAATTTATTTAATTTATTTTGAATTCAGAAGTTTTAAGAAGACATTAAAGTATTTTATTATTGTTTATTAATTTATTTCATATTAATTAGTGCTGTCAGTTAAACGCGTTATTAACGGCGTTAACGCAAACCCATTTTAAGGCCGACAATTTTTTTGTCGCCGTTAATAGCGCGTCAAAACACACACCGTTCCCTAATGTTTTTCCCCCCGCCGCGCTCTCCGGACTGTGTTTCTTTTACCCTCGGCGCTTTCCGTAGTTTCAAGAGTGCTAGAAAACTGTAGCAAAACACACCCGCCCCGAAGGGTTTCTTTTACCCTCGGACACATGCGACTTTGGGCTTCTTTTTTCTAAAAGCGCTTCTAAATTTCATGAGTCACGGGTTGCGGGTTTTTTGGGCACATTTCTGAAAGTGAAATCGCTTATTTGGGCTCTAAAATAAGTGACGAAACAGCGGTTATTATGAGACCTGCCTGCACTGCCCACACTTTCTATCCAGCTGAACTATCCCTCCGCCATATGAGCCGACGGTAGTAAAGGCAGAGAGAGCAACTCTGCGCGTATTTTCTGCAGTTTACGGTGCAATAACCGGTGATAACTGCTGAATGTAGATTACATGGTGCAGATCACCATTTTATCAGACATTGGTTCTGAAGATGCGCTTTTACACGTTGATAAAATTGCAGAAACCCAACCCATAAACCGTACTTTAATGCTTATTAATTTGTTTTCTCTGTATTTGACAAACTAAGGCTGAATCACGTTGCCAAACGAAGGACCTGGAGTTACTAAACAGTTGCTAAACAGTCTCATTCAGGGTACTAAGCTCCTGCCCGGTTGCAAGCAAAGTGTAAGACTGGAATGACCTGTATTGTTGTTGGTGTGAAAGCTCAGAATTAGATGTGTGAGAGAGAGAGAGTGAAGAAATAAACAAAACTTATGACTTTATCGAAATGTACAATTTTTATTAATTTATATGTTTATGCATAATACCATGTCTAGCTTTGTTTAAGAGGCAAAAAATATATATCGGCATGAAAACAGGTATTTATTTACACATTTGTTTACACATGGTGTAAACATCAGGGCGTCATGATTAGTCATTTAGCCATTATAGTCCAGAGTTTAACATTTGGTACCAGGATGTTTTCATTCCAATTCTGAAAAGTGCTTGAAAAATAGCATAAAAATGTGTTTTGTACAAGCATGTATTTTATTAGTGTCATTTATTGCAAAATTGCACATTAAAATGCCCAAACAGGCTATTACACTTTCAGAAATAAAAGGATAAAATATGCGATTAATTGCGATTAATCTCCAGTTAACTATCGCCATTATGCGATTAATCGCGATTAAAATTTTTAATCGTTTGACAGCACTAATATTAAAACATAACCTCCTCCTTTTCCTGTCAAATCCTGCACCTTTATGCATATCCTGCACCTGGGAGCCCACCTGTTATGGTAGATCCAGGCCTCTATTACTCTGGTACTCAATCTGGTACTCAAATCTTATTTGGAGTATGGGTTATGAAGGACATGTTAAAATCTGTTATGGTTTTAGAATAATCAGCAATTACATTTAGAGCTAGCTAGCTAACAATCTTTTATTTTAGCATTATTTTTCGAAAAAGTCAAAATTCAAAAATCTGCCGCGTTAACTTTTTTTATTTGTTCATGACACGCTTATATAAAAAGTTTTGTGCAGATTGCACAAAAAATGTAGGAGGAGTTTAACAACAAAGGTTTAACCTTTGTAGCCATGTAGCGCGAAAAGTAGCTGGGAAATTAAAGGTGTGCCAATTCCCTTTTTGATTCAGAATCATCCAATGAACAAAGTGATATCAAGTTTTTGAGTGTGGGCCCAGTAGTTTGGTGGTTACAGGCCAAAATGTACTGTCCTTTGTTATAGCGCCCCCTAGTTGTTGAGGGGTCTGAATTTCTGGGTTTGAGTAGCGGTGCACGTTCTATACTTAGATACCTGATTCAATAGGTTCATTACAAGTCCGCATGGGCCGCACAATGCATTTTAGCGGGGAAGAATAATTATTTATAATAATAATAAAGAATGGAAAAACAGACGAAAAACAATAGTGTTCTCTGCTCACAGAGCAGACGAACGGCATAGCCGTTCGCCTGCACTGCGGGCTTGGAACCCTAATAATAATAATAAAAATCTTTGTCATTGCAACATACATCCCAATTAAAATTGTTGTCTGCATTTAACCCATCCTCTTGGGGAGCAGTGGGCTACCACCGTGCGGTGCCCAGGGAGCAATCTGGGGTTAAGGGTCTTGCTCACAAACCTAGAGTGGCAGTTTGTGGGAGATGAACCCAGAACCTCCGGGACATAAGCACAATGCTCTAACCACTAGACCACCACTCCCCTAATAACAGAGGAAGAACAACACTGCACATGCGCAGCAGGGGATAAAACAAGGAAGCGGCTGACGGCTATTGGCATCTCCGGGATAAATAATGTATAATGGTCCAAGATCCAGTGGAAAAAATGTTTCCAAGAGGGAAAACACTGGGAATACAGTATCACTGTTGGTGTTCACTGAAGCAGATGCTAACCTTGCCAATTCCTCAGATGTGACCATAGAGCTGATTGACGTGAGTACATTTTCTGATATGAGGCTCTTAAAGTTGCTGTAGATCTGTGTAGATCAATCATCCCGAGTTGCTGTTTTCCTGCGAGGTATTGCAGAGGGTCAGACTCGGTCTGGCATAATTTAATACTGTTTTATAAATTAAGCAGACCTGCATTATGATAGTTCTGCGATACTGCAGGGAGACGGCACCACATCTGTTTACAATCTGGTCATCACATCCGGTGCTGTAGTAATGATATGTGGCTCTACCTCATTGAGTTCACTCCAATTCGCTACAATCATATTCGGGAAACTGGTCAAATGCACCCCAGGATGCTCTTGCCTCCCCTCCATCCACACCTCTCTTCTCGGCGCAACACTTTGTCACAAATCTCATATTTTGATATGGCTAGTGAAAATATTTGTGTTGCAGGATGTCAGACAGGCAAAGCCTGACCAAAGGCTACATCATGCAGTGGGCAGCGTAAGAGCCAGCAGTTTAGCTGGTCACTCAAGTCAGTCAACCTGATTTTTTAATTACAAACACATCTTCCTTACATTTGACAGCATTTAGAAATTAAATAAATTCACGGTTAATGACAGTGTTGTGGTCACCACCTTCAGTGTTGGTACAGAAGTTTTTTTCAAAATCATTTTGTTTGAAAACTCCAACTTGAATTCACCTACGTTCGGGAAACAGTCTTCAGTAAAGTGTGCTGAACATGGTGTTAAATTAGGGTTATAATTGTGTGGTACTTCCCTATAAATTAACCTCAGCCACTCTATGATTCTCTGATCCTTCAGGTGTAAGTGGAAACTTCCACTTGTTTTTGAGCACCCTTGGACATAACAGCTTTTCTTTTCAGTAACCATCCATAAATTCTACATAAATTATGACTGGAGGTGCTGTTGAGCTCCTAAGATTGCATTAATTGCATCACGTCCTGTGTTCTGTTGCTGCGGTGTTGAATGTGGACTGGTGTTTCAGAATCTCTTGATTTTATCTTAAATCTCTTTGCTGTGACATATTTCTGTTTCTAACACATAAGCACGTTTTAAAACACATTCTCTATTGCTGCACCACGTTTAGGAACTTCTCATGTTTCACACAGTTTTTCTCGGGGTGGTAAGAGGTCGCTAGCATAGCCCTACAATGGCTTCCTCACCTATCCTTCCGTTAGCGTCTCCATCTCTTTCCAAGTCTCCCCCTCACTCCTGCTCTCTGTTTCTGATGTTTAGTTATTTACCTGCCTCCTTTAGAGACAACGGTACATGTAATAAATGTAGTATTTTTGTAGCTTTGGAGGCAAGGGTGTCAGAATTGGAGGTCTGGCTCCAAACAGTTTCGTAAACCAACAGATAGCCATGGCCTCTTAAATGGTAAATAGCTTGTACTTGTACAGCGTTTTAACAAGTTGTAAGACCCCAAAGCACCTTATACTACTATCAGTCATTCACCCATTCCATTCACACCCTGAGGGTGGTGAGCTACGTTATTCGACACACCTGCCCTGGGGCAGACTAACACAGGCGAGGCTGCCATACATCGGTACCACCGGACCCACTGGTGAAGTGTGTTGCCCAAGGACACAATGACTGAGGGGATCATACCACCAACCCACCAATTGCAGGACGAACTCCCTAACTCGTGAGACTCTGTATTTTCTCTGGTCCCCTGCATCATCTGACCAGTGATGAAAGGTGTCAATTTGTGAATGGGAAGAAAAAACATTGTTGTCATCTGCTGGTCATTTCAATGAGACTGAGGAAATTAAAAGGGGGACAGACTCTAAAGTTTGATACAGCATTATCTGATAAAGGTCTACTATAATGAAACCTTCATTTGGGGTGGAGAACACTGTTAAATTGAACTCAAAGGTTATTAAAAATGGTCAGATAGGACAGGGTTGTAAGGAAATACTGTTAATTCTTCACAATCAATGCCATATGTCAGCATAAGGTCCAACGTATGAAGGCGAGAATGTGTCAGTTTATGCACATTTTGAGCAAAACCAGTTGAATCTAGGATAGTATTAAAGGCTACGTTAAGGTTATCATATTCAGTGTCTACATTAATGTTAAAATCCCTTATTATAATAACCTTAAATGTTCAAAAGAATTGTAATTATTAATTGACCTTGGACCTTGACCTCCTCCTTTTGTTCCCGTAGTTATGGGAATGTGGAAATTTAAATAATTCAGATGGAATTGACTGATTTATACTAACATAGTTCTCTTGCAAACTAAATAAATCAATCTGATAAACAGAAATCGATTCATTAACTGACAAAGTCTTTGGAGGGAAAGACCTTTTATTTATTAATCCACATTTAATTGTTTTATTTTTTAGTTCAAGTTGAGTCATATTGATTTTTATGATTTGCTCCTTTTAGATCAGTTTTTAAAAGGCATACTATGCAACTTTTTTTAGTTAATTAATTTGTTACATACCGTTTTGGATGATTAAATAAGTCATTTCAGGTCGAACAAACTCTCCCATTGTGATGTCCATATAATTTGAAATTCTCCCTGCAGGAATCACAATAAAGCTATTAACATGCATAAATCAAGCGGAGCACTATGGCGAATGCTGTTCGCTCCACTTGTGAAAGCAAAATCTGTCGAGCTCTATCTGGCATTGAGACATCAATTCCTATTGCCACATTGCTAGACAGGACCCTGGGGAAAAAAAAACACAGGTAACAGGAAAGAGGGGGAGATTTAGAGACGCTGATGCAAAGCTAGGGGAGGAAGTCAATGTAAGGCTAAAGGTAGGCTAAAGACCTCTTACTAGCCCACAAAACGCTAACCAAGTGAAACAAAAGGAGTTCCCAAATGTGAAGTGCAGCAACAGAGAATGTGTTTTAAATATGCTTATGTGTTACAAAAAGAGAGATGTCACAGCAAAGAGATTAAAGATGAAAGTTTAGAAAGTCTGGAACACTTCACCACAATCCACACTGCAGGAACAGAAAACAGGAAGTGACACAATATTTCTCACGTATAAAACCCTTAATAATCAAGCTCCATCATATATCAGAGATCTGATTACCCCGTATATTCCTAAGCACTCCGCTCTCAGACTGCAGGTGGTTCCTAGACTCTCTAAAAGTATAATGGGAGGCAGATCTTTTAGTTATCAGGCTCCTCTCCTGTAGCACAAACTAAGTTTTGGTCCTTGTGGCAGACACCTTGTCTACTTTTAAAACTAGGCTTAAAACTTTCCTTTTTGACCAAGATTAGTTGGAATGGCTTAGGTTATCCTGAGCTATCTTTTTAGTTATGCTGCTATAGGCTTAGGCTGCTGGAGAACATCAAGATCAATTTTCTCACTCTGCTGAGTGCTCATATTGTTCCCCAATTTTGCATTGTTTGTTGTTATTTCAACTTTATGTTCTCACTGTCTTTTTTTCTCTTTATAGTAGGTACACCTGGTCTGGTGTAGCTGTGACACCATCCGTGACCTGATCAGTGACCCACCCACCCTCAGTCACTGATTTGCATCTGATTTAAAATGCTCCTAGGAGAATGGGCCTCAACGTCCTTAAAAACAGCAGTGCACTGACTGCTCGTTGCTCAAGTGCGAGCAACCAGAACTGACAAAGACTCCAGGATAGGTGTTTAAACGTTTTCAGAAAGAACTGAACGAAAGTCCGGTTGCCTCTGTTTCAAACTACCGTATTTTTTGGATCAAAAGGTGCACTGGATTATAAGGCGCACCGCAAATTAACATGTCTATGTCTGTCTTTGTCCACACATAAGGCACACCGGATTATAAGGCGCACTAAATATTCTTCCCAAGTGTGTATCATCACTCCGCCCTTCAACATACACAGCTCTCCCCTGAGAGGAAGCATTATTTGTCTATGTTAAGACAGAGTTGGACTACACTGCCCTGTTTCTAACATAAGGCCAAAATAAACGTAACTTTTATATTAATTTAACTTACTAGGTTTATTGTTGCTAGCGCATTCTCCAGGCAAAGACTGCCTCAAACTCCCAAATAATTGGACGCACTATGCGTATACAGTGGGCTGTGAGGATTCCGCTCTGACTATCTGCGGACAATGAAGGTTTTACCCTTCATAGTCGATCGTACTATTGCTCACATTTTTGTTCCTAGAATTCCCACACTTTCTGCCAGTGGGACAAAGTGCCAGAAAGGATGGTAAAATGTGTGATTAGCTAGTTGAGCACCTTGAGCCGTTTCTTTTCCAGCAGGCTCCCACTGCACACCTGTGAGTGAGAGGGATTGTGATGCCGCACGTCCTTGTGACCACCTGCTTGGAGTAGCTCAGTGTATCAAGCTCAGTGTCACATATAAAACAGTTTTATGTAAAAATTTCTTGCTGCTGAGTAGTTTATAGTGTGACACTATATACCCGATCGTAAAAATTGAGCCCTACACGTACATGTATGCGTGGAGTCAGTGCAGAGTCCACCTTGATTACACGTCTTAGCAGCATGAAGTAAGGCCGAGTATGTGGGGGTCTTTACATAACGGCACGTCTAGTTTCAACATTACAGCTAGGCAGCCTTGTAGACTGTTCAGGGGTCCAATCAGGTAGTGACACAGTGTACCATACTGCTCCAAATATCCATTAAGCGTAATGGCTTACGAAAGTCATACTTACACATTTTAACAGGTTTTGGAGCACATTGTACCACATAAAATTGGTCGGTAATGTTGAGGAAAATAAATATCTTATTTGTTATATTAACCAGGTAGTTGTCTGGTCATTTGGCTTGATCCTTTGCAGAGTAGAAGAGCCTCTTTGTTTTAAGAACAGATCACCACCCCCTCCTGAAGAGATGGGAGGGTCTCACCTTTAAAAAGATGTGTTCAGAGTTGTGAAAGTTAGACAGAATCTTTGCAACGCCATGAGCCAGGATATACAAGCTGACGCTTGTACTGAATACAACAAATGGTAATGTAAATTCTGTCTCCTTGGAATTCCGTCCGTCCGTCTTCTTCCGCTTATCCGGGGTCGGGTCGCGGGGGCAGCAGCTTCAGTAGGGTTAGAAGTGAAAAAAGGAAGTGCCGGAAAGCTGAACGCAGGTGGAGAAAGAATAGACTCCAGGTTCACTATGACATCTATAAAGAGAGACTTTACAGATATAACTTACAACTGAAAAATGCAAGAGAATCTTTCTTCTCAGAGATCATCAAGAAAAACATTAATAATGCTCGTGTCTTATTTTCCACAGTCGACAGGTTAACAAATCCTCCTGTGTCCTTGGCTTCTGAACTCCACTCCACCAGGGCCTGCAATGAATTTGCTAACTTCTTTACTGAGAAAATCCTAAAAATTAGAGATCAGTTTGTACATCCACACCAACTCTAGAACCAAAGCCGTATTCAGCTGGGACTTATCTTGACAAAATGTCCCAATTCAGCCAAATAAACAAACCACAAAAGCTTAGAGCAGATCATTCAGCAGCTAAGTTCCTCTTCATGCTGCCTTGATGTTCTACCCACAGTTTTCCTTAATAAAGTTTTACCTGTCATAGCGTCTGAGTTGACTCAGATAATAAACACGTCCCTTCTGTCAGGTGTTTTCCCCCAGTCCCTAAAAACAGCAATTATCAAACCACTGCTGAAAAAGAACAATTTAGACAAACTTCTACTCCAGAACTACAGGCCCATCTCAAACCTCCCCTTTATCAGTAAGATTATTGAAAAAGCTGTATTTCAACAATTAAACACCTTAACAACGACCAGCCGATTTGACGTTTTCCAGTCTGGCTTCCGTGCTCACCACAGTACAGAGACCGCCCTTATTAAGGTGTTTAATGACATCCATGTAAATACAGACTGTGGAAGAACCACCGTGCTGGTTCTATTGGACCTCAGTGCAGCATTTGATACTGTCGATCACTCCATTCTGTTAGACGGTCTGGAAAACTGGGTCGGCCTCTCTGGTACAGCTCTCAACTGGTTTAAATCTTACTTAAAGGACAGGGAATTTTTTGTATCAGTAGGTAACTTTACATCAGAGATGACAAAAATCACATGTGGGGTTCCCCAAGGGTCCATCCTGGGTCCCCTCCTTTTCAATATCTACATGCTCCCTCTTGCTCAGATAATAAAAAACAACAACATCAGCTACCATAACTATGCAGACGACACACAGCTCTACATCACCATGTCACCAGGTGACTATGGACCAGTTCAAGCACTGAGTAAATGCCTAGAAGAAATCAATACGTGGATGTGCCAAAATTTTCTTCAGTTGAAGAAACAGAAGTAATAACATTTGGACCAATAGAGGAGAGATCAAGAGTTAGCACACAGCTTCAGTCGCTTCAGCTAAAAACCACTAATCAGGCCCGAAATCTGGGAGTAGTGATGGACTCAGACCTGAACCTCCAAAAGCAGTTACAAGGTTGGCTTTCTATCACCTGAAGAACATTTCCAGGATTAAAGGACTAATGTCTCAGAAGGATCTGGAAAAACTAATCCATGCGTTTATATTTAGTAGAATTGATTACTGCAACGGTGTTTTCACAGGTCTGCCTAAAAAGTGGATCAGACAGCTGCAGCTGATCCAGAACGCTGCTGCCCGCATCCTCACAAAGACTAAAAAAGTACAGCACATCACCCCAGTTCTAAAGTCCTTACACTGGCTCCCTATATCTCAGAGAATAGACTTTAAAATACTTCTGTTAGTCTATAAATCCCTAAATGGCTTAGCACCTACATACATTACAGACTTGTTATCAGTGTATCAACCCTCCAGACCACTAAGGTCTTCTGGATCCAGCCTGCTCTGCATACCTAGAACCAGAACTAAACAAGGAGAAGCAGCATTTAGTTCCTATGCTCCACTTATCTGGAACAAACTTCCAGAAAATTGTAAAGGTGCGGAAAGCCTGAGTTCCTTTTATTCCTACTTGCTTTTATTCTGTTTTAATTTGCTATATTTTAATCACGTAAAGCACTTTGCATTGTCCCCGTACTGAATTGTGCTATATAAATAAATTTGCCTTGCCTTGCCTTGCCTTGCCTTAACTGGATCAGGATTTGTAACAAGTTGATGTATGTTGAGTATGGGGGTTCAGTATGTGTTGGAAAAACAGTGCATGTCAAATGATGCTAAAGGGTGGATACAGGATTTTTTGACATGAGGATGGTATCTATTGAAGGTAAACAGAGAGAGGAATTCATTGCGGGAGGACTAATGGTGCTGTAAAATAACCTGATGGAGGTTTGCGTTTCCTCTAGGATTAAAACAGCGACTTTTTTCGCAGCACATGGGGTAGGATTTCTGGGATTAGAATAGAGGTTACAGAACTGTTTTGTGTAAAGTGGTGCGATGCGTGGTTACTTTGATCCAAAGAAGATGCTGATATTCTTACAGAAAAAATATATTTTGATTTCAAAACCGAATTAACTAATTTTTGATTCCACAGACACGGGGGTCCCCATCAGAGGTTTAAAGTATTTGCGTGGACGACCAGGAGCCTGCGACAACAGAGGACAGAGAAACTGTGATAAAATGTCTCATTAAATATTACATTTTTAGGCATAGGTTTCCTGACAGGATGAAGATGGACAATGGAAGGTGATAAGGATTAATGGGAATCTGAAAAAACAATTGGCTCACATCTATGCACAGACTAAATTAACATGGGGTAAAGCTTTGATGTTTGTTTCTTGTTGGGATGTCAAATTGGAGTGTTCAGCTAATTTCATTACAGGATACATTCTCATATGACTGAAATAGGTTTTTTGGGGTGTGATGTCAACCTCCAGGATTCACAGGTAGCACACAAAAATTTGATATATAAAGATTGTGGTGTTCAGTTTCAGATTGCATTGGAGACATGAACCACAATATTCTAGAAATGCGAAGGAGGGTGAACCAAACCCCAGACATCGACTAAGTGTGTGCTCATCGAAAGACAGATGTGGGGGCCAAGGATTAGGAGGCCCATCAGACTGTGGAGCCATGCGTGCCAGCCACAGAGGGTTCACGAACACATCAGGGAGCGACTTGAAGCGCCAAGCCACTCGCGGATGACGCAGCAGGATTTTTATTTTGTTTTCGTTTTTTATTTTGAAAGAAAATGATTAACATGCAGCGTTATGAAGATTGAGGTTGGGACAAATGACTATAACCAATTACCTTTAAGGGCAAGAAGAAGACATCTCTGAGACAACAGACAACATCATGACAACAATTGAATACATTGTGTAAAAGGTGAATTTTGTAATCATTGAATTTGTCTTATAAGTTACATATTCCTAAGATGTTGAATACTAGTACTGTTAGGATCTTGGTTATGCATTGCATGATAATTTGGACTTTATTCTGTGGTTTGATCGGATTGTAAAACTTTCACAGGTTATTTTAATTTCTAAAAATATATCTTTGTTAATCTAGTTTAAGACCCCTAGAAATATTTAGTTAATATAACAGTAGAGCATACATTTAATAGGAAATCTTTCAGTGTGGTACATAAGACCTCTTCAGGTATAACACTAACAGTTTCTTGGTAGTTGCAAATATATCATGGGATAAACACCTAACGGATAAAGGTGCTTACTTTTATTGGTTCTAGTGTGTCTTAGGATTTAGATTAGCTCAGTAGTTTTTCAGTTTATAAATTGGGTTATCTTACTTTTAAAGGGTAACATTTGAACTTCATTTGGTTTCAAAAATAGGTATAGTATTTCATTTGGGTTGTAGGTTTCCGTATGAGTTCACTAGTCGCCTACAGAGGGGACAGTGGATTAGGACATTCCATCTTATAATTTACACTTTGTTTGAGGGTTCCAAGACATTAAATTAGTACTAGTTCATTTATTGGTTTGATCTGTAGGATCAAAACAGAGGGAATTGTTGAGGAAAATAAATATCTTAGTTGTTATATTAATCAGGCAGTTGTCTGGAGCATAACAAAACAAACCCCCCAGGCTTAAGGTATGTCTCTCCTCTGTTGCTGGGTAAAGACAACATGCAGGTGAGTTTTATGGCAGGGGGGTAGGTCATTTGGTTTGACCCTTTGCAGAGTAGAAGAGCCTCTTTGTTTTAAGAACAGATCACCACCCTTAAAAAGATTTGTTCAGAGTTATGAAAGTTAGACCGAATCTTTGCATCGCCATGAGCCAGGATGTCAGCTTGTACTGAATACAACAAATGGTAACGTAAATTCTGTCTCCTTGGAATTCCAATGAATTGAATATGCATATTACAATGTGGATCAATGTTTTTTCTCATTTACTGTCAAATCTTAAACCGGGGAAAAAATGGGCCCTCAGAGCTAAGCAGGATTAGGCCAGTACTATTAAATTAACAGTAAGCACAACGATAATCATTAACCGGATTATTTTTGAGAAAATGTAAGGATTCTTATAGTATGAAAAATACAGCATAAAATGGAAACAAAAGCTGTTCAAGTCAAAATAGTTTGAGAATTTTTTTTTATTTTGTTTCATTGTCTTTTCATAGCTAGAAAATGTTTGGCTTTAAGAGACAAAATTAAAATTTTCATATTCCAACTGCTTCACCTACTTGCCTAATCATACGTTGTAACATGTTTAACATATGAAAAAAAAATTGCAAAACAAAAATGCTTTCTTTTTTTGACCACAAGAAACTGGCTCGTATTTTAATGATATATTTTGCATTTTAATATGGAAAACTTAGACTACCATTTTTTTCGAACATTAATTCATCAAAACATTCACAAATCTTTACATTTTACATTTCTCATTTTTCGTTTTTCATACAGCCCATATCAATGTCATGGTCATTGTACCACCCGGTACCATAGGTTCTTAATCCAAAAAATTATTATTACATTGTCTCTCACATGCTAATGTCTATTAGCTTCTCAGGGAGTCTGGCACATTTGTGCAATTGCCCAGTATTTTACGTTGTTCTGTAAGTTGACTGCAATCTTTTAAGACTTGGAAGATTTCATTTTCCCGCAACTGAAACAGTCCAGCTTTTCCTAATTAGGAGAATGTAACTTTTTGCTGCACTGTTTTTCTTTCTCAATATCTATTACCATTTAAATGGCACAGAAGAGTAAACTGGCAGCTCTAGAAGCTTTGTAAGAAGATACTAGTTATGAGATTTATGATCTATACTGTGCACAACGGTACTACTTGATGAAACACAGGGTACATCTTATTACCAAAGGCTTTTTCATGTGCAGAAGGAGTCCTAAAATGTAAATCAGCACTTTTATTTGAGCTGTTTCCCTTTTATAAAGTGAAAAACACATTTGGCACAGTTTTGGCACATTTGGCTAAATTGTGCCAAAATCACAGGTCAAGTTGTAATCAGTTATAGTCACGATGTGGATATACAAAGTCTGAGACTTTATTATATATATTTAGAAAGGGTTTTCATGTAGTTTTGAAGTATTTATTTAAAAAAATATTTAGGTGAGGCTCCGATAATTGGATTTTTTTTTTGTTTAATCACATATACCCAAGATAGTGGTTCTACTTGAAAAATATTGTTTAATGCCGTAGCTTCACACAAATACTAAAAGTTTATATTTACACTTTATAATTTTGGAGCTGTACTTCATTTATATCAGGGATGTAATTTCAGGTAGAAATTTCTCCAGAAACCCTTAAGGGGTTAACACTCGCACAGTATTTTTACCCTTCTGATAAGTATTTATCTTTTGTTATACAGGTTAACTTTGAATTTTTTTTTCATCTTGTTTTGCATTATTGTATTCTCTTTAAATTATTACTAGTTTTTCTATGGATCTCTTTGTATTATGTGTGAATTTTGGGCAGTGTCTAAGCAAAAATTTCATTATGGACACATAATGACAATAAAGACAGTTGATTCTTGAACAGTAACAGATTTGTTATGGACATAACTGTGTCACAGACATAAACACTAGCCAGGTTATACATCACATTTACCTGTGTCTTTTCTGAGGCAAGGCCTTTGTGTCCACAGCGAACATTTTGGACACAAAGATGATGACTGGAGCATTTGTTCCACTGGAACACTGAAGAAATGCTGAAAAACAACCAAAGTGCAAAAGATTATATCCACAATCTCTACAGGAATAAAGACGGTCCCTGATAACTTCACTAATTTATAATTCAACTGCTAAAATGTTACATTGCTGAAGAAAACAGTAATAAAACCAAATACCTCAATTGGCATACTATACTATTTTTTGTAATATCTGTATTTCTAGTGTCTTTAAATTCCCGATTGACCTTTACAAAAATTCCAAGAAAAACCCCTAAAACTGTCAGAGACATACCCAATGTAAACTAAGAGCCCATAGCAAGGACCTGAGAATAGCTTTCTAAAGTAATTTAATCTGAGAGTCAGGATTAAACTAATTACAAAGGCAACAAGTAATACTGATAATGCTAATAACACTAAATCAAATTTGTATCATTACAAAGTTTTAGTGGCAGAAATACATTTAAAAGTTACTAGTTATTAAAAACTGTGCACTCAAAAAATTAAAGATGTGTCCAAATGAGTAGTGTGATTTAGAAATATTTGAGAAAAATGTATAAATATTTCTGTATAAAAATTACCACAGAGATTTAGTTGCAGTTCTACATACCCTACTCGGTTTGACTCGCCCAACTCACTACCGTCCTACTTGTTTAATTCTCCCGCGATGATTGCGACACTGACACTTCACCATTTCTCACAGATTTCTTTAAACAAAAGGATAAAGTAATCCACCTGGATTAATATCTGGATCACACATCAGGTTAAACTGATAAAATATGGTACAGCTCCTCTGCTTGAGAGAGAGAGAGAAAGCCAGAGAGAGTGCAAGACAGAAATAGATAAAACCAAAGTTTACTTAAGGCTTTATGAGATTTTAATACCTCCGCCATGGCGGGAGCGACAAACACAAAAGATTTTTAACCACAGTGAATTAATTTTTATAGTTTGGATTTTGCGTTTACTTTTCGGCTGCGGGCAGCTGCCCTGCTGACACATCCATGTCACAGCCGCCCTGCTGACACAGCCGTGTCACAGCTGTGTCAGCAGGGAGAGCTTTAAGGCGTTTTGCCAAATATGAGCTGCTGCAAGTGGGCACCTCTGTGAAAGCACCCAGCTGCTTTCCCCAAGTGTCCTCTTACTGAAAGGCAGACAGCTGCTACCTTCTCCTGCATGAGGTGGATGGATGGACACTTCAGAGACAAAACTTAACAGCTTTCATAGTTTGTGTAAAGTGAGAGAAAGCGTTGATAAATCAGCAGATCTGATACAGAGTGTTTGTGTACAGAGGGCTTGTCCTTTTTGAGTGAAGCAGTGTCTTCACTCAAAAACTCCTCCCAAGTAAGCTTGGTTTCACCGTGCTCTTAAGCTGGGCCAGAGAAACCAAGGCTGGCCTTGAATAAAATCTCCTCCTGAACAATGTGCCCTCGAAGCCCTGCGCATGCAAAATCGCGACCTGCATCTGGATTCACAACTAATCTATGCTGCACAGTAAATAAAAGCCAAGCTGAACTGTTAAAATAATAATAAACCATGTTATTTAGTGCCATTTCGCAATTCTGGTGAGATGGTGTTCCACGGTCTCACTCTTTGAGCACCAGGTGCTGATTGGAGCGCGCCACTGATTGATGGGTTGGGCAGGTTGCAGTGTGCAACCTGTTCTGTTCTGGGCCCGGTTTCAAAAAAATTGCCGATCTACAGAGTAGAAAGCTGGTACTTTGAGTAGTTCTACCTCACTCTGTCATACCGTTTTTGGTTTCAGAATAGGTTAAATCAATCAGATAACTAAGTTGAATTGAATGCCAGCCTGAGCATAAAAAAGCCCTCCTCAATGGAATGCAGATAACGTGAGAAATAAGAAGCATTTCCACCGAGCGGAATTAGAAATTGTTAATGAAGGCATATGGAGAATAATAAACCAGAAGAAACAATGCTGTTGATGCAGAAAAAGCGGGTTGGTGGCAGATAATTATTGAAAAAGTCAATGCATGAGTGATATGAGAGCTATTTGACAGAGAATTAAAGCCGATTTCTCACACTTCACTCATTCAACACAAAAGGGGGGTGTGGGCGCATTGATTACGAAAGGCATTGAAAGGACAAAGCAGCAAATCATGATGAAGTATGAAAATACAGTTTAATCATTAAGTTTTTTTATGTGTCAGGATTTTGTGGATCGAACCCAAATTCAGCCACACACAGAGCTACAATTAGAGTCTTTATTGAAGGGATTGAATAGTGGAAGGAACAACCAGGAGACTGTACCAGACTGGAGCAGAAGTGTGAAAGTGGCTGGAGCTGGACGGCGGAGCAGAGGCTTGGCAGACATAAGGCGAAGACGAGGAACACACATAGGAGAAGACTGAGGGCATAGGATGACTGAAGATGGACCGGCAGTGAGGAACTGACTGAGGGAGTTTATATAGGGAGGCTTGCAGGTGAAAACAGTTCAGGATGATTACTAGCAGACAGGTGTAGGTGGTTAGACAGAGTGGAGTCAGGGCTGGCTGGAGGAAGGAAGGTGCCGGAACTGTCCAGGGTGCAGAACTAAACCCTGACATCACCCCCCCCCCCCCCTCCCTCAAGGTCAAATTCCAGACGACCAAAAGGAGAGCACAAAATCAAAACAACCTACCCAGGGTGAGCGGAGGGAGGCTCAGGTTGGGGGGTACGGGTCCAACAAAATTCTACCCCAACGGGGCGAACGAAGGGAAACTCAGAATGGGTGGCTTGAGTCCAAACTAAGGGGTATTCAGGTGGCCGACCATGGGGTTGACGGCCACGGAAAAATTATGAGACCCACTGGGGAACATAAGAGGCCATGGATGGTGACTGAAGACCAGGCGGGCGTCGCAAAGAGCGACCCCCTCGTGGCTGGGCCAGAGGCGGGCGCCGTGGAGGGCGACCCCGTCGTGGCTGGGCCAGAGGCGGGTGCCTCGGAGGGTGACCCCGTCGTGGCTGGGCCAGAGGCGGGTGCCTTGGAGGGCGACCCCGTCGTGGCTGGGCCAGAGGCGGGGGCCGCGGAGGGCGACCCCATTGAGGGAATGCATTTAGGCACGGGCGCCGCAGTCGGCAGCCCCGACCTGGAAACAAAGGGCGAAGTGATGGTAGCTCAGTCGGCCGGCAGGAACCAAGAAGTTTCTCATAGAAGCTGGGGAGAACACAGGGGAACCCCCGAGCTACTAAGTCTACGCGGTGTCAAACTGCTATGGGCTGCTGGCAGTGCCGGGCTACATTGGGCTGCTGACGGCGCCTGGCTATAGAGTTCAGGAGACATCCGGCCGCAGCTGTAAGGAGGCGGGTCCCCCTGGACCACCTAGCTGGACTGGAGGACCATGGCTGGAGGCGGGTCCTCCTGGACCGCCTCACAGGACTGGAGGATCACTGCTGGAGGCGGGTCCTCCTGGACCGCCTCACAGGACTGGAGAGCGAAGACTGGAGGCGTGTCCCCCTGGACCGCCTCGCTGGACTAGAGAGGGAAAACTGGAGGCGGGTCCCCCTGGTCCGCCTCTATGGACTGGAGAGCGAAGACTTAAGGTGGGTTCCCTGGACCGCCTCTCTGGACTGGGGAGCATAGACTGGAGGCGAGTCCCCCTGGACCGCCTCTTTGGACTGGAAAGCGAAGACTGGAGGCGAGTCCCCCTGGACCGCCTCTCTGGACTGGAAAGCGAAGACTGGAGGCGGGTCCCCCTGGACCGCCTCTCTGGACTGGAAAGCGAAGACTGGAGGCGGGTCCCCCTGGACCGCCTCTCTGGACTGGAGAGCGAAAGTGGCCTCGGGCTGAGGCAGAGCGGGACCCACGGTGGCTTCGGGCTGAGGCAGAGCGGGACCCACGGTGGCTTCGGGCTGAGGCAGAGCGGGACCCACGGTGGCTTCGGGCTGAGGCAGAGCGGGACCCACGGTGGCCTCGGGCTGAGGCAGAGCGGGACCCACGGTGACCCCGGGCTGAGGCAGGGCGGGACCCACGGTGACCTCGGGCTGAGGCGGCGAAGCAGAACCCTCAGACGCTAGCGGCGCAGCAGGAACGTGCGCACCAACACTGGCTTGGGCTGTGGCGTGTGCAGCAGGAACCACTGGTGCGACCAGTGGAGCAGAGACCCTGAGACGGCCGGTAGTGCAGGATGAGGGCTTTCGTCAGCCGGCGGAGCAGAGGCAGAGCTTTCGTCGGCCGGCGGAGCAGAGGCAGAGCTTTCGTCGGCCGGCGGAGCAGAGGCAGAGCTTTCGTCGGCCGGCGGAGCAGAGGCAGAGCTTTCGTCGGCCGGCGGAGCAGAGGCAGAGCTTTCGTCGGCCGGCTTCATATGAAGCGTTGACGGGTCAGCGTGGGCTGTCCCCATGCAGACAGGGATGGGAATAGGGGCGTCAACCAAACCCTCGGCACAAGGCACAGGATTGAGCCAACTGGGGAACAAATCATCTCTGTCGCCATAGACGAAGTCCCATAGTATGGACTCATCAATGCGTGGTGCTCTGGCAGAACTCACCTGAGCAGCAGTGATGACAAGGCCGGCTCACCGGGGAGATGGCAGTGAAGTCAGCCCCAGTCAGTGGAGACGCTGTGTTGCACTCAGGCTGAGCCGCAGAGGTGTGCTTATGCCAGCGAGCCCGGCGCCTGTGCCAGGAGGAGCCGGGCGATGAGGTAGTGAGTGCTGCTGGTGATGAGGCAGAGGAAACTGCGGCGGGTTTAATGTCAGGAGCTGCAGCACCGGCGCAGACAGCTGAAGCAGGAGCTGCAGCAGCAGCACAAACAGCTGAGGCTGGAGCTGCAGCAGCGGGAGGAGCTGAGGCTGGATCCGTGGCTGGGGCTGCGGCAAACTCGGCAGCAGCAGCAACAGCAGCGGAGGAGACAGCAACGGGGAGAGCAACAGCAGACAAGCATGTGAGCTGCGGTCTGGGTGGAGGTGGCTTGTTGAGGAGCTGGGAATGCGCAGCCTGATAGTTCCACTCCAACTCCTCAAACAGCCCAGAGATTCCAAGGGTTGTCAGGAGCTCAACATGGTTCTTGAAAATGTCCCGTGCGTGGTTGAAGGCATTCAGCCCCTTTCCAAGACGGGCTGGCTGCAGCGATGGCATCCAGTCTTTTCCGGAGCTGGATCCAGAAGAGCTCCGCCGTGGAGCTCCGGAATGAGGTAAGCTCAGGGCTCTGTGTGGGCAATGTGTACATTTGGCCGGTCTGTTCTGACAGGATTGTGTGGATTGAACCCGAATTCAGCCACACACAGAGCCACAATTAAAGAGTCTTTATTGAAGGGATTGAATAGTGGAATCAAGAACCAGGAGACTGTACCAGACTGGAGCAGAAGTGTGAAAGTGGCTGGAGCTGGACGGCAGAGCAGAGGCTTGGCAGACGTAAGGCAAGGACAAGGAACACACATAGGAGTCAGGGCTGGCTGAAGGAAGGAAGGTGCTGGAACTGTCCAGGTTGCAGAACTGAACCCTGACATTATGTTTAACCGTACTCAACTAATGTATTAATTGGCTATATTCAACATATGTAATTAATGATGAGATGGTGTGAGTTATTGGAATAACTGATATGTTCATCTTTTTGCCAGCATTGTTCACCCATCTTTCTAAAGATTAGTTGACAAAAATAGTCTTTTAGGTGTATATATACTTTATATTAATCATATAGGCCAGTGCTTCCCAAACTTTTTGCATCGCGTACCCCTTGGAGCATTTCATCTCCATCCGCGTACCCCCCCCAAAAAAAAAGAAACATTCAACATAGGGATCAGAGTTTTATTAACTTGACTGCAGATACTAAATACATCTGCATTATAAAAGGGCATAACATAATAACATGTAACAAACAAGAACAAAGACTATAACGAGCCTGTTCAGAATACAGCCAAAACTGCGGAGCGTGATGGAGTCCTTGTGACTCTAATGTGAGGGGTGTACTTGAGAGGACGCGAATAACCCCTGTATGTCTGGCCGAATCGGCGACAGTTTCAGTCTTAAATCGTCTTCCACACATAGTCTGTGTCGGTATTTAGTTTTCAGGCTGGTCAGACATGAAAATCCTCTCTCACATAAATATGTAGTGCCGAATGGCATTCATTTCTTGACTGCGCGTGTTGCCAGTTCAGGGTACTCTGTGAGCAGCCCTATCCGGCTCATCAGCAACACACCGGACGCAGCGACGGGACCAGGCTTTGAAGAAAGGTCCGAGGAGGACCTGGAGGGCTCTCCCCGCCAGCCGCACACTCCGCTGCGCGCAGCTCCTCCGTGCGCTGAGGCGCTCGGCTCCTCTTCACCTCCCGGCCGCATAATGACCTCCGCGGCTACGATGACGGAGCCTCTCCACAGCGGCTGGACCCCGCCGGCTGCGATCAGCGGAGGAACCAAACCCCCTCCACTACCCGCTGATGACGGCACTCCTCTTCCTCTGCGCCAGTAGAAACCCTGCGGCTCCTCCTGTCCTTCTCCAGGGACGTCACAGCTCGCCTCTAACCAACTTTATCAGTGTCAAGCCCGAGCCCTACTCGAGCTCGTGCTATTCATTGAATTTAAGGTTGCTGCTTCGTGTACGAGGCCACTATTGTACGGCATTTGATTATTATATTTTTTTACCTGCATTTTTTTTTTTTCTAAAAAAAAAAAAGCACTTCTCCTTTGCTGAGATAATTCATCCCACCTCACAGGTGTGCCATATCCAGATGCTGATTAGACACCATGATTAGTGCAAAGGTGTGCCTTAGACTGCCCCCAATAAAAGGGACCCCCAGAAAAACAGGTGGCCAAGAGCGACCAACACAGGGAGAGCTGCCTCCCCCTTTCCAGGGAAGAGCAGAGAGGAACCCCAGGAAACACTCCCAACAGCCAAAATGCTGAAGCCTATGGGAGCCATGGTGACAAACCCACAGCTAGACCAGAGACCCAGGGCCATTGCGCCCCCCAGCGGGGCCCCAACAGAGCCACCAGAGCCAAGGTCCTGCAAAGCCGCCCAAGCACCCAGCCCCGGACTCCGAGGACCACCAACACACCATCTGGTCAAGGCACCAGCCAACAGAGGGGACCAAGACGGGGGGGTGGGGATGGGCTTCACACTTAGTGGAGACCTGAGATGTCCCAGGAGAGAGTGCAGTCCAAACCCAACCTGACAAAAAGAAAAACAGAAAACCACATTCACGTGCTCCCTCCCTAGTGTCTCCACAAACACTCCTCCCTGTTGAAAAAAAAGGTACACACACTTGCACTTACCACACACATCCTATACTCCCACAGGTGATGTGCAGTCAGGGGAGGCAAGTAAGGTCATTATGGAAAGAAATAAAATATATAATGATGATAACATACTACAAATTGTGATTCACTCAGTCATTGGTAATAAAAGTTCTTTTTTTATCTAATTTCCTCTTTTTTTTGGGGGGGGGGGGGGCAGGGGGTTGCGGCTCTAGTGGCTCGCTTTTTCTGAAAGTAGGCTGACAGGAAGGGGGGTAGTAGAACAGGGGGAGATTCGGCATTCGGCAAAGGACCGCGGGTCGGATTCCAACCCGGGTCGACCGCGTCGAGGACTAAGGCCTCTGTATATGGGTCGCGCTACCCGCTGCGCCACATGCGCGCCCTAATTTCCTCATTTTTTTATTATATTCTCTTTAAAATTGCAGACTTTTCGCTATTTTCCATGTAAATCCTTGGTGCGCTGCTTGGCGTTCAAAGAACTGGTTGTAGGTAAGGCCGGCAGTTCCTTGGCCTCTAGGCAGGGGGCGCTCAAGGGGCACCACTCGTGATCCCAAAACTGTAGAGTCACAGCAAGTTCTGGATGTATTATTAGCAAGTTATGCTAAACAAGTAAAGTACTAAAAAGACTCTAAACATACAGCTGGAACAGGACTGATCAAGGAAGGCTTTCCTCCCTGGCAGTGAGCTCCACTGAGACTGAGAGACTTTTAAAACTGAAGAAAGATAACGAGAACTTTTACCGGAAAATGAACGATATTTTTGTGCAGAAAGAGCGCTGCATGGACTTAAATTATAAGAGGTAAGACAGCGCTAATTATTTAGGGTTCCAAGCCCGCAGCGCAGGCGAAGCCGTTCGTCTGCTCTGTGAGCAGAGAACACTATTGTTTTTCGTGTGTTTTTAAATTATTTATTATTAGGGTTCCAAGCCCGCAGCGCAGGCGAACACCTATGCCATTCGTCTGGTCTGTGTGCAGAGAACCCTATTGTTTTTTGTCTGTTTTTCCATTATTATTATTAGGGTTCCAAGCCTGCAGTGCAGAAAGAACGGGCTATGCAACGCAAATCCCTTTTTTGTTAAAAGTTTGTAAAATGGAGAAATCAGTGTATTTTTCAAAAATATCTTTCAATCCCTTTGAAATAACTCTCAATACCAAAACACATGGAGGCTAAACATGCATTTCAGTTTGGTAAAAATCAAGGCGTTCTGAGCTATTTAAAAGACATTGAAATTAAAATGTACAGCACTATAACGTTTACAATTTTCTTTCTCTGACAATATTTTCTCAAACAAAATTTAAAAAAAATCAAGTGCTTAGTGAAAGCATTCCTGGACATCTGTGAATAAATTCTTAATTTTAGAGCAAACCGTTGATTTTTAATGAATTTAATACGTATCAGGAGAAAACGTATCAAAAAAAGAATTTTCAGAATATGATGCAATGCTGCCATCTGCTGGTGAAACAAATGTAATACAACTGCAAAAAACGATAGCTTTTCTTCTTCCCCTATCCGTTACGAACTAAACGCAGAAAAAATTACGTCTCTACCATTTACGGATGAAGAGATATCAAGCGTTGTTCGGGGCAAAGTTCTCCATTATAATCCAATGGGACTTTAGTGAGCAAAGTCTCTGCACTTCGGTAGACTGGCCGCTGCAGCTGTGTCAGTGAGTTTCCATGACGACGGAACTCTGAGGGCCAGAGGGAGACGCTCCATTGAGATAGAATGGCAACTTTCGACGCCCGCTGCAGCGGCTGTGATTAATGTAGAAATCTGAAATTCGCACAGTCACTTCCTCTTAACATTTTAAAATTTTCATGTGACTTTCAGCCATGTGTCACCTACACCGATTTTTGTAAAAATATGAAAATGAGCTACATGGTCATCAAAAGCCTGCTGATACTCATAGTGAAAGAATTATTTTGATATCTCTTATACTTTTTTAGCCAGAGCAATTTGTTCGGGACCGTTTTTAGAGGATTTCTGAAAATCCATAAAAATCGCCTTTATATCATAATTTTTTACGCCTTTATTAAACTTTTTCCAGCAAAAAATGATAGCTTTTCTTCTTCCCCAATCCGTTACGAACTAAACACAGAAAAAATTACATCTCTACCATTTATGGATCAGGAGATATGAAGCCTTGTTCGAGGCAAAGTTCTCCATTATAATCCAATAGCAGCCTCTGACACAAAGTGTCTGCACTTCAGTAGACTGGCCCACTGCAGCTGTGTCAGTGAGTTTCCATGACGACGGAACTCTAAGGGCCAGAGGCAGACACTCCATTGAGATAGAATGGCAACTTTCGACGCCCGCTGCAGCGGCTGTGATTAATGTAGAAATCTGAAATTCGCACAGTCACTTCCTCATGACACTTTAAAATTTTCAAGTGACTTTCAGCCATGTGTCAGTTTTCTGTGCCATTTTGGATTTCACATGCTTTCCTATTGGGCCTTTGCTTCCAACAGGACCTGGCATGATAACCAGACACAACCCAATTAACCAATACAGCACCACCCACCTGTGGGAAATGGGGCTACTGACAATTTTGGTCAAATGTTGAGTTCTGGGCCCAGATGTGGTGAGGCTAAGTTGCTAAAGGAGGCCAATCTGACCCATGAACTTTGGTCACGTTTGGTGACATTAAGTATTGGCACCCCTATTTGAGGCACTTTCCAGTACAGGATTTGGACCAAACTAACAGAGTACAATCCCCCGGTGATACTGAACACAATCATGTTAGCGGCTAACGGTTAGCATGTTCCTAACCGGAAGTAGCTATAAGAAGCTTGTACAAACTACTGCTTGACAGATTTGGTGAATTTTAGGATTTTCTCCCTTTTTAGGCACTTCTCAGTACAGGATTTCAACCAAACTAACAGAGTAACATCACCCGGTGATACTAAAAACAACCATGCTAGCGGCTAACCGTTAGCATGTTGCTAACCAGAAGTAGCTTTAGGAAGGTCCTATGTACTTCTGCTTAGCCAGGGTTCTTCTGCCTTTACAGACAGAGAGAGGGCTGCAGCTGTCAGTGAGTCGCCATGACAACGCTGCTAGCAAGAGGCTCCTAGGAGGTCCATTGACTTAACATGGCACCTTTCAACGGCCGTTGCGGGGGCTGTGAAGACCGTAGGAAGCTGAAATTCGCAGTGTTGCTTCCTGTTGCTATTTCTGATGGTACGGTACGCACCAAGTGGCAGGCGCCTTGCTAAATTTCTTCAGAAATTTTTCTAGTTAGGCGCCTGCACAGGAGGCACCTATTTCTATGCACCTCTAAACGGACTCTTTATTATTATTCTTTATTATTCCACGATTAATGCGGCCCGAACCGTAGCGTGCACCCCCACGATATAGGTACCAAAACGTGCGGCTCGGTCGGGAATAGTGTGCTACTACTTTTATTGGGGTTTCGAGTTACCATGGCAACGCAATAAGCGAAAAACCACCCCCCAAAAAACCCATAGGAATGAATGGAGTCGGGTAGAAAGAAAGCCTCAAAAAAGCCTCCAAATGACCATTTTCTACGCTGTACTGTGTCGTCATGCTTTCACCTACGAACACCGTTTCACTTCCAGTTTGTAGATATATCTGTGACCTACTCAGAAGTGAAAACCGGATGTGGATATCTTTTATCGTCTCCTCACAGTTACTCCTCAAAGCTCATGTCCAAAAATCAGCGAAATCATCGTTTACAATGAAAGTCAATGACGGAATTCTCCAACCGCTAGAGTGGCCCACTCTAGCTTTTTTAAAGATTTCAAAACTCCGAACAACTTGACCTTACTCGCTCAATTTTCACTCTACGTAGACAAATTATACATCAAAACGTAGGTATTTTTGTCAGGATTCGGGAAATGTAACCCTCATTGGTGTGGCATTTATAGATTTTTCGCAAATCACCTCAGACCGACACAAACCCGAAACCTCCCCCATTCATTTCCTATGGAGCGGTTTTGAAAAATGACGTCTGAAAATCCAAAACAGCACATGTTTTCGCATCGTCGCTACTCCTAAACCGTTTTATGTACAGACATGAGACTTTCACACATGAATGTCCCAATCCTTCTGGCACTCACAAAAAAGGAATTTTGTGGATAACTGTTACGGTTTTTCCGCAGGAACAATTTGTTCGGGAGTAGCGAATGTGCAAAATCCTAAAAACGCATTGGAGCTGCATTTTCCCACATCATCCACTTTTTTACATCGTCGCTGTGCCTACACCGATTCTTGTACAAACATAAAAATGTGCACCATAGTCCTCAAAAGCCTGCTGATACAGTGAAAGAATTATTTTGATATCTCTTATACTTTTTGAGCCATGTGTCAGTTTACTGTCCCATTTTGGATTTTACATGCTTTCCTATTGGGCCTTTGCTTCCAACAGGACCTGGCATGATACCCAGACACGACCCAATTGGCCAATAAACACCACCCACATGTGGGAAATGGCACTACACACCATTTTGGTCAAATGTTGAGTTCTGGGCCCAGATGTGGTGAGGCTGAGTTGCTAAAGGAGGCCAATATGACCCATGAAGATTGGTCACGTTTGGTGACATTAAGTATTGGCACCCCTATTTGAGGCACTTTACAGTACAGGATTTGGACCAAACTGACAGAGTACAATCCCCCGGTGATACTGAACACAATCATGTTAGCGGCTAACGGTTAGCATGTTGCTAACCGGAAGTAGCTCTAGGAAGGTCTCACCAACTTCTGCTTCACAGAGTCTGTTCTTCCTTTAGAGAGAAAGCTCCACAAAAAATTTGGGCTACGTGGCATAAAGCATCTCCAAGCTATGAGGTGTCAAACATCCAATGCTTTTCAATGGGAGACCAAACCCATTATGGTCCCAATAATGCATGCCTATATATGGCGCCACAGTGTAGCTCAGATGGAAAGTGCAAGCTTTGCATGCAAGAGGTTGTGGGATCGATTCCAGGTGTGGAAGACTTGGAGTTTTGTATTATAATCCCCACATTGTGTATATCAAAACATGTGTGCTGATCACATGAAGTATTTTCTTGTACCACCCGCCATTTTGAGTTACCATGGCAACGTTATAAACAACGTTTTTTCTCCCTATTTGAGGCACATCCCAGTACAGGACTTTGACCAAACTGACAGAGTACAATCACCCGGTGATACTGAACACAACCATGCTAGCGGCTAACGGTTAGCGTGTTGCTAACCGGAAGTAGCTATAAGAAGCTTGTACATACTCCTGCTTTACAGATTTGGTGAATTTTAGGATTTTCTCCCTTTTTAGGCACTTCTCAGTACAGGATTTCAACCAAACTAACAGAGTAACATCACCCGGTTATACTGAATGCAATAATAATATTATCATGTGCAGGCTAGGTTTATTTGTTGTTGCTGATCAAAAAGCTGGATCAGACTACTGGATCAGATTCCATGGATTCTCTCTGAAAGGACATGGCGAGCCTGTGCCCCAAGCAGAACTGAACCTCCATTGACAAACTTCATTCTTCTTACTGACGTGAACTTGCCAGTGGTAACAACACAAACCACTGAACAAAGAAAAGAAAAAAAAACAACTGAACTCGCAACATAATTTGACTTGACTGACGACTGAAATATATTATATATAGTCACAGAGGGTGTTGGGGCAGCTGGGGCTGAGTTCTTCCTGAAGTCCACAACCATCTCCACTATTTTTACAGCGTTGAGCTCCAAGTTGTTCTCCCTGCACCAGGTCACCAGATGGTCACCCTCCCACCTGTAGGCGGACTCGTCACCATCAGAGATAAATCCCATGATAGTGGTGTCGTGCGCCAACTTCAGAAGCTTGACAACCGTTGTTTTCCACCAGTCGGAAGGTGCTGCCGCCTCCACACCACACAGAGACACAGCTGGTCAGAATGCTCTCTATGGTACTTCTGTAGAAGGTTGTGAGAATGTGCGGGGACAGGTGGGCTCTCCTCATCCTCTGCAGGAAGTACAAGAGCTTCTGTGCCCTCTTCACCAGTGACGTGGTGTTCACAGACCAGGTGAGGTTGACCGTGATGTGCACCCCCAGGAACTTGGTGCTGCTAACCACCTCCACAGCTGAGCTGTTGATGAGTTTGTGTCATCTGCGAACTTCATGATGTGATTGGGGGTGAACCTGGGGGTGCAGTCGTGTGTCATCAGAGTAAACAGCAAGGGGCTCCGGATGCAGCCCTGAGCAGAGCCCGTCCTGAGGGTGATGACATCAGAGGTGGTCTGTCAGACCCGGACCGACAGTGGTCAGGAGGTGAGGAAGTGGTGAAGGAGTGTGCTGAAGCCCAGATGTTCCAGTTTTTCCACCAGATGCTGTGGGATGAGGGTGTTGAATGCTGAAGTCCAGGAACATGCTCAAAGGGGTGGTGCGTGGGCTTGGAACCCGTTAATAACTGCTTGCAGTTCTAGTTCATATTGTGCCTTTAATATTAAACTTAATATGTTCCTATCAAAGGTAGGAAACAAAGATTTCTCTTCCAGGGTCCAGTCAGCCACGCCCCCAACCACCAAATTAACATAATCTCACTCTTAATTTTTGGTAAAAATTGAGAGGTCTGGTGAGGATTAATATTTTGGCCGGTAAAAAAATATGCCTGGCCGGTTGATTTTTACATCTACCGGCCGTTAATTTCGGACACTGCACACACACACACACACACACACACACAATGTCCCAAATTAACCTGCCAGTTGCCAAATGCAAGTAAATTTCCCGTTTGGCGAGTGAATTTCAGAGGGCAATACAAACAATACATTTATATAAATGTATAATTCCAACTATTGCTAAAAATTTAACAAGAGTCCACAGCCCTTAACTCTTAAGTATTTGTTACCAAATGTCTATCAGGGAATACTTGAAAATTGATAAGATAAGATAGTCTTTATTGATCTCACAATGGAGAAATTCACTCGTTATATCGGCTCATACAAGAAGGTGCAGAGTAGGGAAGGTGCATTCAGTTATATACGGTGAATCTTCATATATACAATAGATCAAAAAGAATACCAAAAAATACAAAAAAAAGGAAATTTGGAAAATTGTTGTTAACTTGTGTCAAACTGAATGGTTTAGCACCACAATAAAAATATACAGTCAATTTATCAACATTCCGCAGTTAATACTTCTAGTTTAAACATACATCAAGTAAATTAAAATTATTATTGTTCATTAACATTAAACTAAACAGTAAACATTTTAAACCTCATTTACATCTGAGGCAAATATCTTTAGGCTGTAAAGGTATTACTGTACAAAAGATAATCCCTGTGTATGCAAATTCCTACATTGAGGAAAGTTCTTGAACACACCACATGCGCAGCATTCGATTGATTCAGGAGCAGCAGACACTGCGGCGAACTGCGGTGTGTTCGTCTATAGAACCGTAAATTATCATGCTTTATGTTGTATTATACTCTGTTTGGGGTCGTGTTAACCCCTCGGTTTGATGGAGAACTTTGCAGTAGTTTCTCTGTCGTTTGTAGTTCACAATATATGCTAGTTACCTACGAATGAGCAACTTGATGTTAGCAGCTGTTTAGCACAGGGCTGTGTGTGTGTGTGTGTATATATATATATATATATATATATATATATATATATATATAAATAAACACAGTAGAATATACATATACTCTATTTAAAATACTCAAATGTGCACGTTATTTCATATTTGTCTGATAATTTCAAAAAAGTAAAGTAAATCTGACATGGGCACTAGTAACACCGCTCAGCTGCTCAGTAGTCATTCGTTCAAATACTTTTTCACCCTTCCTAAAGTAAATCTTAGCTACTCAACCCACCCCTGCTCCAGTTTATAGAAATATTTTATTTTCCTTACTTTCTCACTTCTCTGTTGACTTTTTTCCTATGTTATCGTGTCAACACAAGCCACATTAGCTATGATAAATGTATCATAAATCAGTTTAAATGGTGGTCTAAAGAATTGCAATAGGGTGTTTTCAGCTGACGTCACGCTCACGTGACTACTCAGCGCGTCCGCCATATTGGGTGGCAGTCGTTTCGCACCGTTGACCTGCATTGTATGACGCCTTAGGCAGTATTGGAAGTGAACAATGGGGAAAACGTGTTTAATGGTTGGTTGCACGGCCCGTGGAGGTGGAGATCAACGCTCTTTCTATCGCCTACCAGCCGTAATAGTGAATCAGTGTGAAAAAAAAAAACAGCTGTCTGAACAACGCCGTCACCTATGGCTGACACGGATATCCAGGTCCGATTTGGACGGTGTTAAGCTGGAATACGCCAGAGTCTGCGGTGCTCACTTTGTCACAGGTAATTAACTGTTAAGTATTTAAAACATATAAGAAGAATATATTAATAATAGGGCTTGGGCGTTATGACTTATTACTTTCCGCGGCTGTCATGTTGATTGCCTCCGCCGCCTCTACCGCCTTCGCGCACCGCCCGCCGCCAGCCACCGCAGAAGCATGCGACACATTTGCGTCGGATTGTTTACATTTTTACCATCTTATTAAAACTCACCCGTCCACGTATGATGGCGATTTCCTTGATGTACATAACCAGATGTGAACTGGTTGTGAGCCTCTAGACCCTTGTAAGCTCTCATTTCCTCAAGAGTGTGCAGAGGGTTTTCACCGAACACCAGGTAATGCATCTGGATTACGGCTAAACAAGGCACCGTGGAGGGCATACGGGTCCATATGGTCGATCACGGAACATTTCCTCAGATATACGTCCTTATCTGGTCGCTCTAGCGTGCTGGCGTACTTATCCATTCGCGATACGATAATACGTGTAAGACAACTAGAGATAAGGAAGTGTGCCACCCAATATGGCGGACCGGAAGTTGGCCAGTGACGTCAGTGAAAACACCCTATTATTTGTATTCTGTTTCTATTCCAAGGAGGGGGGAGGGGGAGAGTCGCTGCCCAGTGGAGGCACGCCAAAGGCATCTGGATCCCAAAGGAAGAGAACTCCAGTAACATTGAGCAGTTTCGGATAATCTTACAGCTCAGCGTTGAGAACAAGATTTTCTTTAAGATCGTGTCCCAACGTCTAACAGAGTTTCTCTTGAAGAACGCCTACATAGACACCTCTGTCCAGAAGGGTGGAGTTCCGGGAGTACCTGGGTGACTGGAGCATACAAGAGTGGTGAAGCAGTTGATCCGAGAGGCAAGGAAAAGCAAAGGAGACTTGGCAACCGTCTGGCTTGACTTAACCAACGCATATGGATCTATCCCTCACAAGCTGGTGGAAACAGCACTGACAAGACACCACGTTCCTGAGAAGATCTGCAACCTCATCATGGACTATTACAACGACTTCAGCATGAGAGTCTCCTCAGGCCAAGTAATATCTGCCTGGCACCGCCTGGAGAAGGGCATAATTACTGGCTGTGCTATCTCGGTATCACTCTTCTCCTTGGCCATGACCATGATCGTTAAGTCTGCCGAGGTCGAATGCAGAGGGCCCAAATCAAGATCTGGGACCCGGCAGCCGCCTATAAGAGCCTTTATGGATGACTTAACAGTGATGACTACATCTGTCCCAGGGTGCCGTTGGCTCCTTCGGGGGCTCGGACAGCTCATCCCATGGGCAAAGATGCGCTTCAAGCCAGAGAAGTCTAGGTCTTTGGTCCTGAAGAAAGGTAGAGTGGCCAACCACTTCCGCTTTTCACTGGAAGGGACCAAGATTCCAACAGTGACGAAAAGCCTGTCAAGAGCCTGGGTAAGATCTTTGACAGCTCCCTGAAGGATGCAGCGGCATTGCTGCGAACCAAGAGTGACTTGTCATCCTGGCTCACAGCCATTGACAAATCTGGTCAAATCTGGGAGGAATCCTTGTCAAGACCGGGAGGAAATGGCAGGCACAAGAAGCTGTCAGTAGACCGGAGGCAAGGCTGAGGCTTAAAACCTTGGTCGGAGCCGTGGCAGTGGGGAAGACAGGCCTGGGTAGCTCTCCAAAGTTGCGCTACGACCATGCCAGCGGAAAGGAGAAGCGCTAACTGGTCCAAGATGAGATCCGTGCAGAGGTGGGGGAAGAACGTCACATCAAGATGGTTGGCATGTCCAGGCAAGAGGCATGGACTAGGTGGGAGCACGTGGACCCTCGTAAAAGCACGTGGGCAGAGCTCTGGAAAGCCGAACCTCTTCGCACGAAGTTCCTTATACAATCTGTTTACGATGTCCTCCCAATCCGGCCAATCTTCACACCTGGGGCCTGGCGGATAGTCCCAAGTGTAAACTGTGCCAAAGAAGGGGGACCATGGAGCACATTCTGAGCTGCTGCCCGAAGGCTTTAGGAGAGGCGCGGTATCGCTGGCGCCACGACCAAGTTCTAAAATACTTGGCGGATTCACTCAGCACAGTGATACAGAACAGCAAGACCCAGGTTGCTCCGAAGCAGTCAATCACCTTTGTTAGAGCGGGGCAGAAGGCAAACCACCAGCCCAATTCCTCAGGAGGGCTCCTCGCTACCGCCTGTGACTGGCAGCTCCAAGTTGACCTAGGACGGGAACTCAAGTTCCCAGTTAACATAGCTACCACTTTACTCCGCCCAGATATGGTGTTAACATCGGAGAGCACCAGGCAAGTGGTCTTACTGGAATTGACTGTACCATGGGAGGACCGTATTGAGGAGGCTAACGAGCACAAGAGGGCTAAATACTTGGAGCTCACGACAGAGTGCCAGAGCAATGGCTGGAAAGCCCGCTGTGAACCTGTTGAAGTCGGGTGCAGAGGTTTTGCATGTCACTCATTACTGAGAGTGTTCAGACTCCTTGGCATTAGAGGACTGCAGTTGAGGAAAGCCACCAAGAACATTCTTGAGGCCACAGAAAAGGCCTCGCGGTGGCTGAGGATCCATAGGGAGGATCCGTGGTGTGCTACTTGGACACAAGCCGGGGAGTGATCGCCCCCGGTTGGGTCGCCTTGGTGAGGGTGTCTGACTATTAAAGACCCGAAACACCCAGTGACCCCGGGTAAATCACTGATGATGTGTCCAAGTATCACCTTCCGGTGATACTTGGACACGTCATTCCATTTCACTAAATTCACTAACTACATTTTTAAAAGGATATTCTATAATGAAAAAAATTAAAGGATATTATATAATGAGTATAAAGCAGGAAATTGCTCCATTGCCTTAAAATCGCGCGTGTGTGTGTGTGTGTGTGTGTGTGTGTGTGTGTGTGTGTGTGTGTGTGTGTGTGTGTGTACCTGTCTTCAGTTCTTGCGTTTTTTCAGGTAGTGAATCAAATCGACGGGTACCAATACTCATTAGCTTCTCCACTCTCTCTGCTGTCATCTCTAATGGACTGGGAAGCTTCTCACACACCATTGCTGGAGTCTTTGTTAAAGAAAACTGAAATCCTAATGCTGACAGAACATTGGGAATGATCCAGTGAGACAGAGTAGCTAAAATAAATGCATACATAAACAATCAACAGTACAGGTAGTAGGAGATATTTAGATAACAGGAGGATACAGAGGACAGCCCTGGACACTGGTAACCACTGGCTGCAGATGGCATGTAAGAGGACTTTTGGGTCAGAGTGACGCAGGTCCCTTGTCATCACTGTTATCCCAAGTGATGTTAACACCTTTTTCACTTTCTCCTCGTCTCTGCCCAAATAAACAACAGACTTCTTAACATGAAAAAACAGTAACAATGGTGGTAAAAAGGTTCAGCTTTCCTGTTTTATTACTTTTCTTTTTCTGCTATAAATATTTCAGTAAAACTGGCTTATTTAAATATGAGTTGTGTCATTTGACCAGCTGAAGCAGCAGAAATAATGAGAACAATTTTATTCATCAACTCATACACTTTCTTTTTAGTATAAAGGTTAGATTGTGTGTTAGGCAACACACAGAGCATCTGTAACCACCTTGTCTTTCTTGGATACCATTTGGCCCTTTCTCTCCAGTTTCAGCGGCTTCTCCATGTCATTGGTACGCACCATGTATTCTCAGAGGTCACAATTTGACACTGCACTCAATGACAACTCATGCCTGTCCACAGCCACCAACCGCTTGTTTAGTCAAACAGCAGTCCAATTCAAAATGATGAACTGGAATGCCCTCTGAAGCTGGAACGCGAGTATTTAACCCACCTTCTGGCGACAACTGCATCATACAAAGTCCAAATGTTATCCAACACAAGCTGCACAAACAGGGGCTTCTTTCCTTTGGCCTGCAGAAAAACAGGAAAAGTAGAGGACATGTCTGACTGGAACAGAGATCTCAGAATTTGACTGAGGAACAACCAATCTTGCACCAGGATTATTTTCGTTTTTCTATGACTAATGGAACTTTCCTTCACTGCCCAAATATTTGTCAACAAAATAACCTTGTTCACAACAATTACTGTCTTTCCAGTGTAACATCCAGTCGCACTACAGATCTAATGCTCATCTTCCCGGTTCTCTGTTCAGAGTATGATCTGATTTATTCTAAAACCATTTCGACAATAAAAAAAAAAACAATGTAAGAAGAATGTTAAAAAATCTGAAAAGGCTTACAATTGCCAATTCTTGAAAAGTACATTACCTGAGCTCCTTTCATGATCCTCTTTGTTTTTGCATTGAGGTAGAAATCTCCCCACAAGGTTTTAAGGAGCACCTCGCTCCTGATTCCCATCCTCTGACTGTATATACACGCAAAATGCTGAATGCTGCAAAACAACAACACACACACACACACACACACACACTGCATCATTCACATATTCAGGTGACAGACAAAGGTAAAGCCTGAAAAGCCTTTTTGTGTGACTTCATTGAGGTGAAGTCACAAAATATAGAATTTATACCTTTAAGGAATAATGAGAGCATTATTTTATGAAACATTCCAGCACTACATTTTTTCTTACATTTCCTATACCAAGTTGAATAATACAAGCCTTTTATTACAATATAATCCAATTGCTGGCTACACTGAAACAGCATCCTGTTGTTTGTCACCAAGATACTGAGATTTTAGAACGTGTCAATATAACAAATCAGCTGCCTTTTAACGCAGACATTAATAAAGAACTGAAATATTAACAATGAGTGTTTACAGACAATGAGTGTCAATCACAAACAAATATATTTTAATGAACATATTGTGAAACACCAACACAAAATGGTATACAATTGTGAAGTGGAAAGAAAACTTAATGATTTTAAAACAATTTTACAGGTAAAAGCCTGAAAATGTGGTGTGCAAAAGTATTCAGCCCCCTTTTCTCTGAGTGCAACCAATTGCCTTCAGAAGTTGCATGATGATTGCTAATGACTAAATAGAGCCCACCTGTGTGTAATCTAATCTCAGTACAAACACAGCTGTGCTGTGATGGACTCAGAGGTTGGTTTAAACTTTCTCCACGTCGTGGAGAAGTTTAAAGTATGCTTATAAAAAAAAAAAAAAGATTTCCCAAGCTTTGAACATCTGACGATACACTGTTCAATCAATTATCTGGAAATAGAAAGAGTATGGCACAACTGTAAACCTACCAAGACTATGCCGTCCACCTAAACTTAGATGTCGAACAAGGAGAGCACTGATCAGAGATGTAGTCAAGAGGCCCATGTTGACTCTGGACGAACTGCAGAAATGTGGTCTTTATGGATGAGTGGCAAGAAGATAGCCATTGTTAAAAATAAACTCTAAGAAGTCCCATTTGCAGTTTGCAGGAAGTCATGCTGGGTACACAGCAAACACGTGGAAGGTCAGACAAGACCAAAACTTTACTTTTTGGCCAAAATGCTAAGTGTGGCGGAGAACTAACACTGTGAAAAACTCTGACTATACCATCCCCACTGTCAAATATGGTGGTGGCAGCATCATGCTCCGGGGGTGCTTCTCTTCAGCAGGGATAGGAAAAATGGTCAGAGTTGATGGGAAGATGGATGGAGTCAAATACATTCCATTAAAATAATTTTTTGTTTGTGGTTGTGCTGTATACCAGTGTAGTTATAATCAAAGCTAATAATAAGCTACTTGGAAAAAAAGACTGAAGTCGGGTCCTGTGAGCAGTGACAGGAAAAAATTAAGTAAGAGTTGTGGTTTTGGTGCAAGGCAGTTAGGATTAAAAGTAGAGATACAAATAATTTATGTTTATTTGTAAATTTATGTTTTAAAATCTTATTACGGTTTTAATTGTATAAGTTGTTACTGAAATTAGAAGGCTTGCATTTTAACTGTCAATTTTAATCGCACCTTATGTTCTCAATGTTTGTTTTCTTGTTCCATTTGTTTTGTTTACTATGACATGTCTTGCTGCCAAGTCACCTTTGCAAAAATGTGCTCAATCTCAATGATTATGTTTCCTGATTAAATAAAGGCTTAAACGAAGTGCTACACATGATTTTGAAAAATATGTATTAGTCAGAAATTGTGATACAACGAAAGATATATATATTTGCACGTATTTTGAAGATCTATACCAAGGGCGCCATGAATTTTGAGGGACATTGTATTCATTGAATAATTGGAATTTCACTTAGAACACTACTGAATAAGCAGCTGACCTGAAACCCCATCCATCAATGGCGCTTGCAAACACCACATTTCCTTGGTCAGGAGAAAAGTAGAGGTGAGAGTCATCTGCCTCCTCCAGTCCAGTGCTCCAGTCATAAACCTGATCTCCACTCAAGTCTTTTCCCTTGTCCACCTCCTCCTTTACTTTCTCTGCTCGCTCTTCCAGCACTTTGGATGTAAACAGAGCTCCTGTTACAGCATTTACCTACAAAGAACAGTATGGTTTTACAAAAAGGGATGAAACATTTTTCTTGTCCACAGAATTCACAAAACCTTTTTAAGGGTGTTCCATACAAAATGCACCAATTAAAGCTTCCTTATGGTGCTAACAAGGGTGGAAGCCACATCAGATAGGATTTAGACCCCTGACCTGTTCCAGGATCTTCTGCAGGTGGGTGTAGGCTTCCAGCGAGGTGAGCTTCAGCTCAACAATGAGTCTGTCAATTTTATTAATTACCAGAACAGGCCTGATGTTCTCTAGCCATGCCTGTCGGAGTACAACCTGAGTCTACAAACAAAACAGAGATGTGAAATTACTGAAATATCCCCTGTCATTCAATAATGTTTACTGCTTACAAAGTGTGAACTGGGTGTCTCAAAGTGGGAAAATAGTTTACCTGTGGACATACACCCTCCACAGCATCGACAATTACAATGGCTCCATCACACAACCTGACAGCTGTGGAAACCTCCGAGGAGAAGTCAACATGACCAGGAGAGTCAATCAGATTTAGAAGGTACTCCTGATCACCTAGGCAGACAGCACAGGTCATACAAAAAACAAATTAAACACTTTAAATATTGTGATATCTATAAATAAAAATGTGTCTTCCCACAGAGGATAAATTATTTTATCATTGAATTTATTTACTTTATTATTGAATCCTTTTATTTATGTATTTTGATATGTATTTATTTACTTATATCCATATTTATATTTATTTTATAATGGAATTTTATTTTGTGCCATTTCTATTTAGGAAAGCTACTTTATTTTCATGGACTTTTATTTTTTAAGTCAGTTTTTATTTCACGCTTTTTAATATTTATGTTCTTATGTGAGGCACCAAAGGAACACTAGGAACCAGTCAGCAGAGCACAAACAGAAATACCAGAGAACATTTTTTTTTATTTTTGTTTATTTGCAAAATGTGCTAGTTGAAATTCTAAAGAAACCACTGAATGCTTAAATGACAGTTTTGGAGGCTTAAAATGGAAAACTGTGTTTAAACCTGTCCAGTTTTCACCTTAAGGCCCAGCTGGCTAGTATCTGCATGTTTCGGAGCCACTGGTAATTCGTATACCACCTTTGTTTGGCTCTGCACAGGCTTTTGTTAGTGTTGGCCAATAAGCTTCGTACTTAAAAAAAAAAAACACATGGCAAATTATGCATCTATTTAAGGCTTCAGCTTGATTGACCTGACCGTCAATCAAGCTGAACGCATCGCCCAAGAACTGTACTGTGGGAGTACATATTCACCATGAGGAGAGATGAAGCCGAAGAAATGTCATCTACATAACTTTCGAGAACATTCAGCTGACGTTAACCGAAGATGATGAAGAAAGCTTTAAATTTGCGACAGAGGAGGTAAAATGCAAGGTATAAGAAGCTTTCACTAGCAAAACATTTGAAGAGATACTAAATAATGCTTTAGTGCGGGAAAAAGCCATGTAGATTCGACCGATGTAGTAAAATGCTAACCAACCAATGGGCAGAAGTTGAGCACTTAAGACACAGCCCCTCCTCATTTGCATAATGAGGGAGAAATGCATACAGAAATTTAAAAAGGACAGGCAGAAATGTAAAAAGGACAGGCAGAAATAAATAGCATCAAATAAATAGGGTAAAAAAATACAAAGGAAGAATAAAACAGACAATAAATAAGGTAATTATTACAAAAGCAAATAAATAAAGAAGCTAACTAAAAGATATATATACATTTATGTCTCACTGTATAATTTAAATTCTACTTACATGTATTTATTTCTGTATTTAAAAAAAAGGAGAGAGAGAGAGAGAGAGAGAGAGAGAGAGAGAGAGAGAGAGAGAGAGAGAGAGAGAGAGAGAGAGAGAGAGAGAGAGAGAGAGAGAGAGAGAGAGAGAGAGAGAGAGAGAGAGACATGGTTTTTAAGTGTTTGGCCCACATGCAGATACAGACGGAGGCAGAAACAATTTTAAGATGTTTATTAATGGCTCAAAAAACGGGAAAGCACGCAGTGTGAGAGACAGGGGAGGTCTGAATGTCAGAGCTGGATCGACTGCGGGAAGAAAGGGGAATAATGTTACTGAGGATCGAACCAAGGGAAAATACCAGAAGCTGCGCCGCTTACCGTTTAGTCGGGGAGACCTATCCGGGGAGAGTAAGTGACGAGGGAACTCTGTGACCGTAACTCGTAGATGGAAACAGGTGGCTGAGTAACTGGAGGGCTGACAGATGTAATGCTGACGGAGGGTCCGGAGAGCACCACAGAAAACGGCTGATGTGAGGAGCAGATGGAAGAACCGGAGTGTTGTGAGTGAACCAGGTGAATCCAGGAAAGAAGGTTCTCACGCCCGGCTTGGTACCACCAAGGGGGTATGCTAGAGCAAATTCTGAGTGGCAGGGATTCTGAAGAGCTGGTTCATTGAGCACAACGCCAAGACAGGTGAGTAAATCCAAACACAACAAAACTGGAGAACAACAGGAGACAAAGTTAGTCCAAAAACCGGGTTTCCAAGAACTCACAAGTATAAGGCACAGGAGACAGGTCAGAGGCCTAGGCATACCACGACTGGGTAAACACTCTCGCGTCTTCCATCTGTCTGAGCACTCCTAAAAAAAGCCAGCGGTGAAAGCTCCTGACGACCAGCAGGTGTGGGCCACGCCCACCTGTCAACTACAACCACCTGTGAAGCAGAGCTGTAAAAAGCTCCCTGTCGATAACAGGTTTAAACCTGTATCTGGAGTTCATCGGCAGGTTGAAGTTGCCCTCAGATATCAACCTCCTCTTCTAAGGGTGAATGTCCTGTAGCTGACGAAACATGAGAATTAAGGGCATAACCAACCCAGGGCAAAAACTTGTTCCATTCAGTGGGTAACGAGTAGGTGAGGCAGAGAAGGGTGGTTTCTAATTGTTGGTTCATCCTTTCAGTTTGGCCGTTGGTCTGAGGGTGATATCTGGAGGCCAGGGTGTAGTGAGCACCGAGAGCCGAACAAAAGTGCCGCCAAATCTGGGAGACGAACTGGGGACTAAAGGTCAGAAAGGATCTCCACTGGGATGTCATGGAGTTTAAACACGTGCTTAATGAGTAGTTGGGCAGTTTGCAGGGCGTTAGGCAATTTGCGTATCGGGATGAGATGACCTGACTTGGAAAACCGGTCAACGACGGTCAATATAGTGGTCATACCTTGGGATGATGGGAGTCCAGTGACAAAATCCAAAGCAATGTGGGACCAGGGGCGTTTAGGAATAGGGAATGGACTAAGCAAACCGGAGGGAGGCTGATTAGATGGCTTGTTATGAGCACAGATGGGACAGGTACAAACATATTCCTGTACATCCTTAGTCCAAGATGGCCACTAGAAATGACGGGATACCTGGGACTGCGTACGATATATTGCAGGGTGAGCTGAGAACTTCAAACCGTGGCTCCAATGCAACACATTGGGACGGACTGATTTGGGGGACGTATTTTAACCCAGCGGGCCTGGTACCTGGATCAGGATCTAACAGTAGGGCTTGGTTTATACGATCCTCCAGATCCCAACGTAGAGCCCCAAAGGTGCATGTAGGTGGGAGGATGTGCACTGGATCCCTCTCCTGTTCCAGAGGTACAAACTGTCGAGAGAGGGCATCAGGCATGATGTTTCTGGAGCCGGGGCGATAGGTTATGGAGAGGTTGAATCTGGAGAAGAACAGGGACCAGCGGGCTTGACGGGGATTAAGACGTCGGGCAGACCGTAGGTAAGCGAGGTTTTTGTGGTCTGTCCAGATTACTATAGGCTGCTCGGAACTCTCCAAACAGTGTCGCCACTCCTCTAATGCTAGTTTAATGGCCAACAGTTCACGGTCCCCTATGTCATAATTTCGCTCGGCTGCAGACAGCCGGCGAGAGAAAAAGGCACCAGGGTGCAGTTTCTTGTCAGAATCTGACAGTTGAGATAATACAGCTCCTACACCTGTATCTGATGTGTCAATCTCCAGGGTGAATTGTTTGGCTGGGTCGGGATGAATGAGTATGGAGGCCTGTGAAAACCTAGTCTTTGTTCAGAAAATGAGGTCTCAGCCTCAGAACTCCAGACAAGAGGGATCTTCGTAGAGGTTAAGGCATGCAGAGGGGCCGCGATCTGACTGTAATTCTTAATAAAACATCTGTAAAAGTTGGCAAAACCTAAGAACCTCTAAAGTTGTTTTCTGGAGTCTGGGGTTGGCTACTCTACTACTGCCTTAATCTTCTCTGGATCTTATCTGACCTGTCCTCCCTCTAAGATGAGACCAAGGAAGGAAACTGAACTCTGGTGGAATTCACACTTTTCAGCTTTGACAAACAAACGGTTTTCCAAGAGACGTTGTAAGACTTGGCGGACATGTTGTTGGTGCTGCACTGGATCACTAGAGTAAATCAGAATGTCATCTAGATAGACAAACACAAAGACGTAAAGAAAGTCCCGTAGGACGTCATTAACCAATGCCTGAAAGACGGACGGGGCATTACACAAGCCAAAAGGCATGACCAAGTATTCGAAGTGACCAAGCGGGGTTTTAAAAGCCGTCTTCCATTTGTCCCCCTGACGAACCCGGACGATATGGTAAGCGTTACACAAGTCAAGCTTGGTAAAAATGACGGCTTTCTGGACTGGTTAGGTAAAGGAACCCCTGGTAGCAAATCTATAGCGCAATTGTAAGGGCGATGCGGAGGAAGTGAGCACGCCTGACTTTTGCTAAAAACTAAGCGCAGGTCGTGGTACTGCTCAGGAACATGGGTTAAGTCGATGGAGTCCTCTAATTCAGAGGGAGAATTGGAGGGATGGGAAACTGGCTGAGCTGACAGCAGGCAGCGTAAATGGCAGGCAGGGGACCAGGATTCTAACAGAAACTCGGCCCAGTTCAAATGAGAATTATGAATAGTTAACCATGCCACACCTAGAACAACCGGAGAGTGTTTTACCAGGAGAACAAAAAAAGAGAGCTGCTCTCTGTGATTACCAGAGACTATAATCTCCAGAGGCTTGGTCTGATGTGTAATCAAAGTTAATTTCTCTCCATCCAAGGCGGAGACTTGGAGGGGCGCAGACAAAGGGACTGTCTCGATACAGAGCTGGGTGACCAAACCTTGGTCAGTCAGGTTGTCACACAGATATTTTTTCTAAATATCTGATGCTCTCAGACAATGATCGCAAGTTATAAAAAAGTGATTCAGATAGTTGCTGAAAGCAAGTTAGAGTAATGGCCTTTGTACACTGTGCGATTTTAGCAATATTATAAGATTACTCCATGACCCACATCGTGATATGGATTCAATGATCTTTGGTACGACGTCAAGTTTGATGTGCGCATATTGTGTGATCAACACTTCATACTAAATCGCTTATGGCATACGACAATAAGTAACTTCATCAGTGTGCATCACACCAGCGTATGCCATTCATCTGCAGCACCAGCTAGATTTAATAAAATTCAATTGAATTCAATTTTATTTATATAGCGGCAATTCATGAAACATGTCATCTGAAGCCACTTTACAAAGTCAAATTCAATCATATTATACAGATTGGTCAAACATTTCCTATATAAAGGGAACCAGTTGATTGCATCAAAGTCCCGACAAGCAGCATTCACTCCTGGAGAAGCGTAGAGCTACAGGGAGAGTCGTCTGCATTGTCCATGGCTTTACAGCAATCCCTTATACTGATCAAGCATGAAGCGAAAGCGGAAAGAAAAACTCCCCATTAACGGGAAGGAAAAAGCTCCAGCAGAACCGGGCTCAGTATGAACGTTCATCTGCCTTGACCGACTGGGGGTTACAGAAGACGGAGCAGAGACACAACAAGACAGACAAAAAGCACAGAAGCACACACTGATCCAGTAATCTGCTCTACATTGGATGGTAGTAGCGGGTGAGCCGTCTTCTCTGGATGATGTCACAGCTAACAGAACGCCAGAACAGGTGTACCTACTATGAAGAAAAAAGAGAGCAAAAAATGAAAAGCTGAAATGACAACAGTTATTTCAATGTAATGCAATGCAAAACTGGAGAACAGAAGACTGCGGAACAGTAGAAATCATGATGACCTCCAGTAGCCTAAGCCTATAGCAGCATAACTATAGAGGTATCTCAGGGTAACATGAGCCACTCTAACTATAAGCTTTGTCAAAAAGGAAAGTTTTAAGATTGGTCTCAAAAGTAGACAGGGTGTCTGCCTCACGGACCAAAACTGGGAGTTGGTTCCACAGGAGTGGAGCCTGATAGCTAAAGGATTTGCCTCCCATTCTACTTTTAGAGACTCTATGAACCACCAGCAGACCTGCAGTCTGAGAGCGAAGTGCTCTGTTAGGAACATACGGGGTAATCAGAGCTCTGATATATGATGGAGCTTGATTATTAATGGCTTTATATGTTAGAAGAAGAATTTTAAATTCTATTCTTGATTTAACAGGAAGCCAATGAAGGGAAGCTAAAACTGGAGAAATATGATCCCTCTTGTTGATTTTCATCAGAACTCTTGTTCTGCGACGGCCAAAAATCGCAATGTGTACCGGGCAAACAGGAGAGGACAGAAATGTTTGTTTTAGTGAGAAGGTGTGGTTGACCCCTCTGCTAGGTGTGATGGTGTCTTCTAAGAGTTGTGGTTGGTTGATACAAGAAACTACAGAGCCCTAGAATTGACATGGGAAAAAAAAAAGAAACACTAATTTGTGGCCACAAAATATATATAATGTGTGCACAAAATATATATAACGTATGCACAAAATACTGAAACATAATCTTCCTACACAGAACAGAACACCTTCTCAGAGGAACAAAACGTGATGGACAGAGATAGTCTGATCAAGTTTTATTTTAGTCTAGGGATGAGCTACAAAGACATTCTGAGAAGTTTGATGTTTCAAGGAATCCTCATTAGTGAGAGGCATTTGTATAGAATTTTAAGAGCCCGGTCGCTTCACCAGCAGACGTACAACTTGGCTGCTGGGATAGACTTAATTTTTAACTGCAAGGCTCTGGAAAGGAAAATAGTTATTGGTGGATATATGCTAAGTGCTTACAACATGGTATTCATCTCAGAAAAGAGGTGCCCACTGAAAATATCTCATAGCTCGGGCTTACTTGAAAGCTCTTCCTGCTGACACAGCAGCCCCAAACCTAAAAAAAAAATATTTTACTGTGATTAAAAATCTTTTGCGCTATTAACACATTCTCATTGACTGAGGCAAAAAAATCTGATAAAGCTGCAACTGTTAACTGCGTGAGGCAAACTTTGGAGCAAGTTTAGACAGCCTCGTCTCCCCTCTCTTGTTTCTGCCTCTTTCTCAAACACCCAGAAACACTTTTACCGTTGAAAGCAGACAGAAGCAGTGCAGAGAGGAGCTGTGCCTTACCTGAGGGTTCCACTGAATGTGGCAGCAGCATTTGTGTGGCTGTGCCTTTGCAGCTGACCGCAACAGCTGTTAGTAACTAGTCAGTCAGCGCAGTTCCACCCAGTGTGCTGTAGTGCATTTCTAAAGCATCCCAGATGTGCTGCCGTTCGGCAATTCTCTAAAAACACAGCTGTTCTATGTCTTCTAAGAGAAGTTAGAGGCGGAAAACACATCACTTTTTACAATACCATGCATCCCTTCAATAAAGACAACAGAAAAGACAAAGCACGGGCTGAAATTGCCGAGAAATGTGATCTTGAAGGTGGGTATAACAAGTTAAACACATAATTTTGGTCTTATTAAATGCTGCATATTTATTTTTACTGGTTTATTGTTCTTTTAAAAGCCTACAAGTACACTACTATCACGCGATGACGCAATCCTTGCATGGTCTGAGTTCAACTGTGCAGAAGCGTTCCGTTCAGGAACACTCCCATACATATAGGGTGTCTGGCAGGACGCCCGGCACAGCCGCACCACTTCCACATTCAGTGGAACCCTTGGGTTAATTTATTATTAGTTTAAGCTGATGTGTGATCCAGATATTTATCCTAGTGGATTACTTTATCCTTGAAAGAATTCCAAGACAATCTTGTATATACAATTATACAGATCCCTTTTTGAATCTTAGTTGACTAAACTGGACTAAAACCATCTAATTTAGTAATGACTAAAATGTGACTAAAACTAACAATAATTTTTGTCCTGAAGACTAAAACTAAGATGGCTGTCAAAAACAACACAAAATTGCTGCAAAATTCTGCAAAATTTCTGGTGTGTCTGCAGGAGAGAAATATATCGTAACTGTTGGATAGCAAGGGTATTGAATTAAAAAAATGGTTGATCACCGCTGATTACCGATTTATTAAGGGGAACATATATTTTCATACAGGGCCAAGTTGGTTTGTGTAACTTTTTTCGTTTAATAAATGAAATATTTTTATTTGGCATTTACACAGGTTCTCATAAAAATTCTTTCATTATGTGATATATTTAATTTTTACAAAAAGCAAAAAAAGAAAATTCTATAATGACTTTATGAATCTGTCAACATACTAACCAACATGAAGTATTGCACACTAAACTAATTCACAATGGTCATCTGTATTTAGGCTTTTGGTTAAGAAGTAAACTACAGACAACATAGAGAAACAACCTAATGTTCCTTAACAAATAAGACAAATGTAATTAATAATAAAAAACAATCTAGCATAAAATTACCTGCATCTGTGCAAATAAGTGTTACAGTACCTGTGCTGTAGTGCAGAGAGATGGCGCTGGACTTCATGGTGATTCCTCTAATTTGTTCATCTTCTCTGCTGTCCAGATATCTCAGCTAGGAGATCCATCACCAAAATCATATAAGTTAATGGCATTAAAAGCAACAACTACTGAACTGGTGTGATCAACCGAATTCTTACAGAAGTCACCATCTCCTTTTCCACCTTACCTTCCCAGCCAGTCGACTTGATATGATGCCATCACTTGCCACAAGGCAGTCAGCTAGAGTAGTTTTGCCTAAAAAGGTGTACAGGACAAATTACGAATTTTAGTTTGTCAAAACTAGTTAAGGGGAGTCATGTGATGCACCTAGGAATGTAAATGCACCACTGTTGGTCTCCTCACAGCACACTAATTGAACTAATAATTCTCAGTTTGCCTGTTGCCAAAAGTATGGTGAAAATATCTCTTAACCTTTGGACATGTCGCTGAACAACTTTTTCACTATGCCCAAAAGGAGAGAGACAGGGAAAAAGATCAAGTCTGTGGCTAGCGTAACGCTAGCTAACCCAGACGACAATACAGAGCCAGTGTTAGCTAACGAAGAAGAGTCAGAGTCAGAGCCCTCCAACCTCACTAACAACAGCGCAGTGGTTCGACAGGTGACGCATAATATCAAGGAGATGCTGGACACTACACTCGCTAATATATAGAAGCCAGTCACGGATATGTCAGAAAAACTAGACAAAATAGTTGACAAACTGGGAACGGTGGAACAACGAGTCTCCGACTTGGAAGATAATGCAGCGACAAATACACCATGGCTTGAATCGGTAGAAGCAGCCCTGACAAAAGCAATAGAAAAACTCAAGAATTATGAGAACCAGAGTTGACGACAAAACGTCAGAATTATCGGACTAATAGAAGGAACTGAAGGTAAAAATCCACCCAGGTTTTTTGAGAAATGGATTCCAGAGGTCTTGAACATTGACATGCTAGGGAGCAGCTGAAAATAGTGCGGGCTCATTGTGTGAGACCTCCAATGAGACCCACCGACAGACGGGGCCCCCGCGCGGTCCTGATCAGGCTTCATGACGACACGGACAGACAGAGGATCTTACACGCGGCTAGAAACAAGGGCAGAGTCTCCATGGATAGTCGGGTAGTGTCTTTTTACCAGCACTTTTCCACAGAGACTGTAAAGTGGAGGCAAGAGTCTGCAGACGGCGGCAGAAGGCTCCGGGAAGTGGGGATCAAATATGAGTTTCTGTACCCAGCTGTAATTAAGATTCTCCTACCAAATGGAAAACCAATCTCCCTTTCCACTATGAACGAAATCAACGATTACGTGAAGACACTCCCGACCTAATATCTCAATCAATCCACCTGTGATCAGGGTAAATATATCATCTTCTTATATTCTTCCTATAGAAATGAACAGTGAATGACTCGCAAAACGGACAGCGAGCACTATATAACATTAAGATATACTCTGTTTATCTTAATATAGATACATACACATGGACACTTCTCGGTTTACTTGAATTGATGTGTATCTATTATTTACATAGTGGTTGACATTATGGTGTTAGAGAAATGTGAATGTAATAATTTTATTTTCATTAAGTTACAGACATTTAGTCTGTTTAAAGAGCTGGCTTGCAGGAATGTTCTATTGTTTTAACTCCACACAGGAAGAACAAATGCTTCTCCCAGATGAGGAATGTCTTGCTCTATCCAGCTGTGTATGCTAATCCTACACCTCTTTGTGTGCCAAACCCGATGTTGTAAACCCCCTGTCCCTTCTTTGAAGTTAATAATAAAGGCAGAGAGAAAGAGGTGGCTTGGGGCAGATGATCCCAGACTGTCAGGGAATGAAGTTCTCCGTTTGGGTTTTTCCTCTGCCCTCTTCTATAGAAAAGTCTAAACTTGTGTTTGTGTGGTTTTCTTTGTAGGATAATAAGGGGTTATTTATCATAACCCTATCAGCCTGGTGCCGTGAGCTGGATCCCAACATATCGACTCGCTGACGAGAGGAGCAATGCGCTGAAAACCATCGGTGATCTGAGTCCAGAGGACCTGACGAAAGTCCCGGGAGGTAATTTCCTCGCTGGGTCAGCGTCATAGGTTAACTCCTTTCGCTAACGAGGGATTGAAGGGATCCGACAGGGAGAAAATCAACCAAAGCAAGTAAGTGTTAAAACGACTGGTTAAATTCCGTCGTTCAGGGTTACGGGCGATTAAAAGTTCCCTGAAAAGGTAATAGAGAGTGAAAACAAAAGTAAATAGGATGGGTTCAGGACAAAGTAAAAAGGGAAATCCCAGAGGGGATGAAAAGTTTATGTATCAGATTGATCAAAGTAATTTAAAATACTTGGAGAAGTGGAAGGAAGATATAAAATACATGGTGTGTTGAAGGTGAATCAATGGAAAAATGTTGCGTGCCAGCTAGAAACAAGCACTAGTGAAACAACAGGAAATAAAAAAAATGTGAATGTGTATATGTCTATTATATATATATATATATATATATATATATATATATATATATATATATATATATATATATATATATATATATATATATACACACACACACACACACACACATACATATATACAGTTTTTGCCGATGGAGCAAAAACTGCAGCGCCGGTCCATCGGTCAGCCGTCCTTCAGTACCTGTTTGGTCTACCACAATATAAGGCTCTAAGCAGAAAAGAACCCGCCAGAAAACTACGTCAGTTACGCAAACTATGGTAGCAACTGAAGAAGACAGACCACCACCATATAATCCCTTAAACCCCCCCGGGAAATTTCAATTCTGTACCCATACCTGGATGGACTGAGTAAATCAGATCATCCGTTATCTACCGACCAGTCCAAAGGATTGTATCCTATGGTGCAGGTCGCAAATCCTAATGTAGGAGCTCAGCAGCTTCAAACAATCCCAGTTTTCCATCTGTGGTCGTTAGATGGGATAAAATCTCGAAGTGAAACGCGGAGAAGCCCAACTAATTTGGAATATTTGATTTACCATTTGGAGCCAGCAAAGAAAAAGCTGACGGGAAGGTCAGTGCAGCTTGTCCTCATAAACAAATGAAGTATTGTATTATGCACTACAGCCTGATAAAAGTCCAGAGGCTGATGGATTTGGTGCTCAGTTTTATAAAAAGATGAAAAGCAAAAATATCACACTACTACAATGAGTATTCAACAAATCTTTTGAAGAGGATGAACTCCCCAAATGAATGTATTTAGACCTATCCAGACCTATGTGCCTCTTATCGCCCCACTAGCCTACTTGGAGTGGATGTAAAAAATACTCTCAAAAATAGTGGCCAACCGACTAGAAAGAGTAGTGGGTGATATAGTTAATGCAGACCAAACAGGGTTTATGACTGGCCATACTTCATCAAACAACACAAGATGTTTAACATCATTCACTATCTTAATTTTCACCAAATTCCAAGTGCTATTGTAACGATGGATGCATAAAAAGCATTTGATCGTATTGAACGAAAATACATCCTTGAAGTGTTGAAAAGATTTGGTTTTCGATCCAATTTTGTTTGGTGGGTACAGCTTTTATATAAAACACCCGCTGCCTCAGTCTTAAATGGTCTAATCTCTGCCCAGTTTCAACTTAACAGAGGCACAGCTCAAGGGTCACCACTGTCACCTCTGTTGTTTGTTCTAGCAATAGAGTCATTAGCAATTGCTGTCCGACAAATCCCCGATATCAAAAGGAACAGTGATAGGAACAACACAGCACAAAATTCTGTTGTATGCGGATGACATCCTCTTGACATTAACAGACCCACGAAACTCAATTCCTGCATTAATCAATTGCGTGAAAGAGTTCGGGCAGATTTCTGGATACAAAGTTAATGTTACAAAATCTGAAATCATGCCTCTCGGTTTATCATATAAGTATGAACCTGCCTTCGTAAAACCTTTTCGCTGGGCACCAGATGGTTTCACATATCTTGGGGTTAAAATAACACCTAAAACTAGTCAACTTTATGATGAGAATATTTATCCCATGATAAAACACATTAAAGACAAGATGTCGAGCTGGGAAATGCTTCCTATCCTTTCTTGGCAGAGTCAATCTTATCAAGATAACAATTTTCCCTAAATTCATTTACTCTCTATCTATGCTCTTCATATCTTTGAAAATAAACAACATTAGAGATATAAATAAAGCCATCTCTGACTTTATATGGGCTGGCAGGAAGCCTAAAATTAAATTTGATATTTTAAAATTACCAAAACAACGAGGAGGATGGGGCCTTCCCAAAATTACAAATGACATAACCTCCTTGCAAGACAGAATTATCTCATTATGGTCAACTGCTAAACCAAAACCGCATTGGTTTGAAATTGAAGCAACCTTCACCAAACCGTACTCTCCCATCAACTTACTTGTTAAACGCAGGAGTGAACTGCGAATTATAGTGAAAAATAATTATTTAATTACTAATGTGTGTAATACTTGGAATTCTTTACAGAAAGCATTTGGGATTAAACATAAACTGAGTTGTTTAGCAACACTAACAAAGAACCCTGAATTAATCAAGGGGGACAATGGACCTAACTTTCAGAACTGGTATAAAGCAGGAATTTATCATATTCATGATAAGGGAACATTTAAAACATTTGAATCACTACAGGCTACATACAAATTACAAACAAAAGAATTTTACAAATACCTCCAGGTTAGACATTATGTGTAAACTAAAATGGAAACTCTCAACCTTCCAGATGAGTAACTCTTTAGAAAAGACTCTTTTAGATAGTCTTAAACAAGATCATTTTGTCTCCAACTTGCAATATCTGAAAACAGACAGACTATCATTCCTACGGAAACTATGGGAGCTCCAATTGAAAACAACTTTAGACAATGAAATGTGGGAGAAAATCTTACTCTTACCAGCAAAAATTTCCATATGTAACAGATTCAGAGAAATGCAATATAATATTGTACAGAATGTCTATATATCTCCATACTTGTACAGTAAATATAAAACAGGGGCTTCTCCAAACTGCCCAAATTGTAAGACTATTTTGGGGACAAGATTTCACTGCCTCTGGGAATGTGAAAAGATTCAACAGTTTCGGCAAATTGTATGTGATGAGGTCAGCATGATAACTAAGCAGCAACCTGATAATATACCTACTGGTATATATCCCTAAATAATAAAAAAAAAAATTCTTATGTTGGGCCGGAAAGCTGTTATGACTAAATGGGTTGGAGATTAACCTCTTTTAATACATCTGTGGAAGTCTCTGATATCAGATTATAGGCCCGTTTCCACTACACTTTTTTAACCGAGCCGAGACCAGTCTGAGCTTGGATCAGTTAACCAAGCTGAGACGACCGTTTACACACCACACTATCCCGGTTCTTTGGTTGCTCCTCGCCTCCTAGTGACGATCTGCGGTACTGCTGCTCTCTGGGATTGAAGGCGGGACCAAGCAAATCAAAATGGCGGCGCCCGTAACATTCAGGATGTTATGGTTAGACAGAGTCGGCTTTTGGGACATGGATAAGACAAACAAACGTCTAATAAGGATTTACAGACGCAGGAAACAACAACACACACTGAGGTTCATCACACTGCTAAGCAGAATCATTTCTGGAAATCGTGTGGCATGGTAAGGAAGCTAGTATTTTTATGAATGTCTGAAATTTGTCTGAATGGAGTATGAATCGGGACGTGCAGCCAGACACACCGGAAAAAACGCGGACAGTCAGCTGACTGTGAGGGGATTACGCGGTCTGCTCATGCGCTCTTCGTCATCAGTTAACCGGGATAAAAAAATTAAAAAAAACAGTCCGAGACCTCCCCAGGAACTGATCTGCAGTTAGCGCGGTCCAGTTATGTCTAGCGTGGTCCAGTTCAGTCTGCTGACCATTTACACACAAGAGTTATCTCGGTTGCCGAGCTTGGACTAGTCTCGGCTCGGTTAAAAAAGTGTAGTGTAAACGGGCCTTGTATTTCTCTTGAAAGACTAAGATTTTGTATTAACGGTCAGAATGACTTCTTTAAAACAAAGTTTGATAAAGTGTTGAGATACCTGGGAACATAGAAAGTGACTGCCTGGAGTGCCAGACCTAACAAGGACTGTTGAGATCAGTGCTGCTGATGTATTATGGATTTGCTATACATTTCTAATGTTCTGTATGAACATTGCTGGATTCAGGGCAGTCAAACTTTTTTACAGTAGCAGGCCACACACTATCAGGTAGGAGGGTGCACTTATACCGGTGCCCAAGCCCCGGGGGAGAGAATTTTGAAAAATAGAGTCTCCCTGATTTATTTTGGAAGCTTTCAAGACATGTGAATATTTAAAGAATAGAGCCAGAGTGCATGTTTTAAATTGAATAAGAGGCAAAAAAAGAAGTGAATGATCAATTCTTCAAAAACAACCTTTGTTTTTTTATTATTATTCTTAAAACATTGATGATGATGATGATGATGATGATGATGATGTTATCATCATGTTTTAACAAGGTAAGGTAATCTCCATTTGCATAAAATTAGTTTAATTTGAATTACTAGCACCACATAAAACAGATCAGATTAGGTGAGGTCTATTCTTATTATTATTCACAGTTCTGTTCTCAAAACGATCGTAACATTTCTTCACGAACCAAGTCGAATTTTTATGATAAAAATACAGGGTTGGACTTTGAAATTGAATTTACATGTTGAATTTATTTCAGTCATATCGCTCTTTCGAAATCTCTTATCTCAGTTTAATTTCACTTGCACTCATCACACACACGATATCATATCATCGGCAAGGATTCTAGAGACAAACACAAAATGCATCCCCTGAAAAACTTTGATAATTTGCTGCTGTAATATTATATTATATGTAATATTATAGATTTTTCAGAATAAAAAGCTAACAGATGTGCATAATCAAGAAATATCAGAAATACAATTATAGAACATTCAGTATTATAAGAAAGCCCACACTGTTTCTGGATAAATACATTACTGTATGAGTTAAGTTCTATTCTGTTTTAGCCTATTTCCTTGTAAGTTTGAAATGTCCCATGCTCCTGAATGCACCATAGCTTTCTGACACTTGCGAACGCATCACACTGGTCTATGAACACTGTGCTGTGTAGATGCACGTTTGATCTTCTGCTTAAGACAAAGCTTTGCAGTTTCAAAACTCACGTCGGCTCTCTCAGCTTATTGTTGTGTGTGAATGACAAGAGACCACAACAAATAAATCAGCCGTACCTCTGATAAAAACTTTGGATTTAATGTTGTTCATAACGCCCGTACTTTTGTAAACGAATCTGCCAAATAACAGTTTTTTTCCCCACACGAGGTTTAATAAAATGTTTTGATATCATTAATTTAAGAACAAGTACTTGCGTTGGTCACATATTAATCCGTTTTCTTCGTCGATATTCAGTTGTACAGAGCGAGGCGCACCCCCGCGACAGGGGATGCATATCTCGGCAGGCAAGCACTTTTCAGCATAACACCAGTCTGTGTTTTGATCGGAATATTGCTGTTCTTGTTCAGCTAGACCTTAACCCCATAGACAATCTAAGGGGTATTGTGTGGAGGAATATGCAAAATGCCGGATAAAACAATGCAGAAGAGCTAAAGGCCACTATCAGAGCAACCTGAGCTCTCATAACACATGAGCAGTGCCACATACTGACTTACTCAAATGCCATATAGCACTGCCGCAGTAATCCAGAGAAAAGGAGCCACAACTAAATATTGAGTGCTGTACATGCTCATACTTTTCATATTCATACTTCACAGTTGGCCAATTTTATTTTATTTTTGTCTTAATATTAAAATTTTCTGAGATACTGAATTTGTTGCTTTCATTGTCAGTTATAATCATCAATATTAAGAGAAAAAAAACACCTAAAATATATTAGTCTGTGCGTAATAACCCATTATAATATCCAAATTTCACTCTTCAAATGGAATTACAGAAAAAAAAATTCATGATGTTCTAATTATACGACCAGCACCTGTTGCTATCTAGGCTCAACACGGTAGGAAAATCTGACGAGGTAGGAAGGGATAGTCAGAACACCGGCCTAACATTTTAAATAAGTATTGTGTCACACTCTTCCAACGTTTCTGTTCAACGCTGCTGACACTAGATCCATTTCACTGTCTACTGCTGTGGAAAACTAACCAACTAAAACCTGTCATCTGTCAGCTCGAATCCATGAATACAATGTAAAGTTAGACTAGCTTTAAGAGACAGCGCGGTATAGAAACCGAGTTTTGCACTCACCGTGATCAACATGTGCCAGAATGCACAGGTTTCTGATGTTAGCAGGGTTTCTTTGCAGGGTTTTGATCTTATCCAGACTGGTGGCCCCCATTGCGGTCGCCTCTCGCTGAGCACTGCAAGGTGTATAACAGATACAAAATATCTGTTCTTCACACCGACCAGATCTCTTTTTGGCTTGATTAGTGGGTGGGCACCCGAACCATCAGACACCGTGTGTTGTTACTGCTCAGACCTTAGGCAATGAAAGACGGCAGACTCTGGACGTGCAAACACTGAGCTAGCATATAGCAGCCTTCTCAAATAGCCAGGCCAAAGAATCTTAAGTCCCCACACAAAACTGACCTCATCTGCTGTTGCACTATATACCCTGCAAAGACAGCAGGTCTAACAAATTAAAGGCGTTTTAAAAACGCTTTAGAAACTCACGTAAGAAGTATACACTGTTCGTGATCAATTGAATTTCAGATAAACTTGCGAAAAAACTTTTGAACGAAGCCGCTGTTTCCGGTGTAGGTGTCGTCTTCTTTCCTTTTCTTCTTCTTCTTCTTTCTGGCGGTTGGCACCATAGACATATATAAAGAGTAGACCCCGCATCGACCGCTCTCGCCTATAGGCGCTGACGAGATTTAGGGGCGCCATCTTGGGGCGGTCGAGAACTCAGCTCAGTGTAATGTGTTAACCAGGTGCAGAAGCAATTTTAGTCAACTATACTCGCTGATTACTGAACTAATTTTCACATTGTATTTTTTTCTAAAAACTTTAAACCTATAGCTATTATAACAAGTGGTTCAGTGCATTTAAATGTTCTTAGTGTGGTTAAAAGTATAAGAATATTTACAGAATTTATGTATGCTGCAAAACACACACACACACACGCACACACACACAATATTATATATATATATATATATATATATATATATATATATATATATATATATATATATATATATATATATATATGTGTGTGTGTGTGTATATATATATATGTGTGTATGTATATGTGTATATGTATATATGTATGTGTGTGTGTGTGTGTGTGTGTAGAGTTTGGAAGTGGAGGCAGCTGGCCAGACTGACGTCACCAAGCTTCCTCACCTGACAGCGCAAGCCCAAGCACCCCTCCAGCCCAAGCCCCAGATGATCAACCCCAGCTCAGAGGAGCTCAGATCAGACCAGCTCAGAGGAGCTCAGCTCATTCTTTCTCTCTCTTTCCCTCACCTCCAACCAGTTATGATTTTTTTTAAATAAATCCCATTTTAAGTTATCCCATGTGGGGCTTCCCTTTGATTTGTTATGGTCCAAGAGCCAGGCCATAACTAAAAATCTATCTATCTATCTATCTATCTATCTATCTATCTATCTATCTATCTATCTATCTATCTATCTATCTATCTATCTATCTATCTATCTATCTATCTATCTATCTATATATATATCTATCTATCTATCTATCTATCTATCTATGTATTGCAGCTGCTTTGTGAAGGCATCAGAGCTTTGTTAGACATTAGCGAAGTATATATATATATATATATATATATATATTCACCAATGTCTATAGGCCTGATGCCTTCACGGACTGGATGCAATTTTGGAGAGACTAAGTCACAAAAAATTGGACGTGTAGACCTGTATCTCTTTATCTAATATTAGAAAAATCACATTCTAATATAAACAATATCTTTTAATCCTACTTGTGAAAAGTTATCCCTCGAGCCCTGACGTCAATAGTCCGTTGATTTAAACAAAAATACGCCGCACAGTGCTGAGATATCATTAGTGTGTTCATCTTGAATCAGCAGGTTAGGGTAGCAGGTCGACCGCCCCAATATGGCGGCTGTAATTCCTGCGCCGCAACAGTCAATGCGGTGTCTACTCTTATATTATGTCTATGGTTGGGACGCAACGAAAATGGTGCATTTTTAACGAAATGGTGCATTACCGCCACCAACTGGTATGGAGTGTGGGTCAGAATGACTCATTTATACTAACTAAAACAAATTACAACCAAACTACCAAAACAAAACGAACACCCAAAAAAAAAAATAATAATTGAATCCTATCAATTAAATTACTTATTCTAAGATAATGAAACATAATCACATAACACTTATCTCTTGAATTACTTCTAACCATTTCTATTAAATCAAATTTTATTCTTTTCCTTTTTAAATTTTTAACCATTTCCCTTCTTTCTTCTTCATATTTCTTACAGTATATCATAATATGCTCAACTGTTTCTTGTTCCCCACAATACTCACATCTTCCAGTGTTATGCTTCCCTATTTTGAATAATGTTCCATTTAATCCTGTGTGCCCAAATCTAATTCTTGATATGATTGTTTCTTCCCTTCTGCTCCTCCCTGCACATCTCATTTCTCCCACTCTCCTCTGAATCATGTAAAACCACTGTCCTTTCCTCTCTTCCTCCCATTGCTTTTGCCACCTTTCCTTCATCTTCTGTTTAATAATGCTTTTTACTTCCATCTTACTAACTTTAATCGAGATATCAATGTTTTCTTTAATTGTAGCCTCCTTTGCAACCTTATCTGCCATTTCATTTCCCTTTACTCCCATATGTGCTGGTACCCACAAAAATATAACTGTAATTCCCATCATTTGAATTCTGAATAATGTTTGCTGGATTTCTATTAAAATATCTGGTCTACTATCTGAATGACTTCTCTGTAAACTGATTAATGATGAAGATGAATCTGAACAAATTATTACTCTGAGAGGTCTTATTTCCTCTACCCATTGTACTGCCAACAGAATTGCTACCATTTCTCCTGTGTATACTGATATGTTATCAATGATCCTCTTTCCTATTGTAATTTTAAACTCTGGAACAATAACTGATACTCCTACCTTATTAACTAAACTTTTTGATGCATCTGTGTACAGGACTGTCTCAGAAAATTAGAATATTGTGATAAAGTTCTTTATTTTCTGTAATGCAATTAATAAACATGAAATGTCATACATTCTGGATTCATTACAAATCAACTGAAATATCGCAAGCCTTTTATTGTTTTAATATCGCTGATTATGGCTTACAGCTTAAGAAACCCAAATATCCTATCTCAAAATATTAGAATATCGTGAAAAAGTATACTAGTAGGCTATTCAACTAATCACTTGAATCGTCTAATTAACTCGAAACACTGCAGGGTTTCCTGAGCCTTGAAAAACACTCAGCTTGGTTCAGTAAACTAAATCACAAGTACAGTATGGTAGTGGTTAAGAGACGACATAAGATTCTCACAGTAACTGGTGTACTGTCCTTGATTGGCCTGCCAATTCCCCTGACCTGAACCCCATCGAGAATTTGTGGGGTATTGTGAAGAAGAAGCTGAAAGACACCAGACCCAACAATGCAAATGAGCTAAAGGCCGCTATTGAAGCATCCTGGGCATCCATAACACCTCAGCAATGCCACAGGCTGATTGCCTCCATGCCACGCCGCATTGATGCAGTAATCTGTGCAAAAGTATTCCCAACCAAGTACTGAGTGCATTAATGGACATTTTCAAATGTTTGATTTTGTTTTGCTGTTATAATTTTTTTTTACTTGGTCTGAGGAAATATTCTAATATTTTGAGATAGGATTTTTGAGTTTTCTTCAGCTGTACGCCATAATCAGCGATATTAAAACAATAAAAGGCTTGCGATATTTCAGTTGATTTGTAATAAATCCAGAATGTATGACATTTCATGTTTTTTTGCATTACAGAAAATAAAGAACTTTATCACAATATTCTAATTTTCTGAGACACTCCTGTATATCTGAATGAAACTATAATAACTGTTAATATATTTCTGTATTGTATCTGAATTCAAAATAAACTCCCTATCCTTGTTTTTCTTTTATATTAATTTAAAGTCTACTTTTGTTTCAGGTATTATCCAAGGTGGAACTGCTAGCAGTGGTACTGTCGGACTGAACATTAAATCAACTAATTCTAACTCTGTTGCTTTTTGTTTAACTATCCATCCAAAGCTATTTCTCTCCCTTTTCTCCATTTCCCAACAAGACTTTAAAGTGCTTTGTGCTGGATGATTATCACTATGACCCTTTAAATTAGCCCAATAATTCAGAGACAACTGAGTTCTTCTCAACTCTAATGGCATTTCTCCCATTTCCACCTGGAGTGCTGCTGTTGGAGTTGTTTTAAATGCCCCTGTACATAATCTCAACGCCTGAAACTGGATGTTGTCTAACTTTTTTAAAGATGAATTCGATGCAGATCCATACACCAGACAACCATAATCCAGTACTGACCAAATTAATCCACAGTAAATGGCCTTCAATGCTTTTCTATCAGCCCCCCAATCACTTCCCACCAAACATCTCATAACATTTAACACCTTCCTACATTTGTCCTGTATTTTCTGTATATGTGCATTCCATGTTATCCCCTCATCAAACCATAACCCCAAAAACTTAAAGTGTTTTACTCTTTCTAATTCTTGATTATATATTTTTAGTTTTATCTCTGTTACTAATCCTTTTCTTCTTCTTCTTCTTCTTGTGGAGTTTTATGGCGGTTTGCAACACTTACTGGTATGGAGTGTGGTTCTTAATGGTCTATATATATATATATATATATATATATATATATATATATATATATATATATATATATATATATATATATATACATACATATACATACATATATATATATATATACATATATCAATCTATCTATCTATATGTACCTTAATATTCCATTCATTTATATAATTCACTCCTTCTATAATCAAATTCAATTAGGTCTGCGGCTACTCAATTAAGTTTAGATAACAACATCAGATGCTTCTTTAACCCCAACTGAAGTAGAATAATTTACCGTATTTTCCGGACTATAAATCGCACCGGAGTACAAGTCGCACCAGCCATAAAATGCATAATAAAGAAGGAAAAAACATATATAAGTCGCACTGGAGTATAAGTCGCATTTTTAGGGGAAATTTATTTGATAATATACAACATCAAGAACAGACATGTCATCTTGAAAGGCAATTTTAAATAAAAATAGAACGGAGGCAACAACAGGCTGAATAATTGTACGGTTAGCTTACGCTACAAGACACAACTGAGAACGTGCCTGGTATGTTAACATAACATATTAAAAGCTATTCAGATAACTATAGCATAAATAACATGCGAAGATGTTAACCAAAGCGCCCGTGTCACTCCAAATAACTAAAATCCAGTGGCCGAGAACGCGAGTCCGTACTCGCGTTCTCGTCAAGTCTGTTCTCGGTAAGAACACAGGAAGATCGGACTTGACGAGAACGCGAGCACGCAGCACGTATTGTGTATTGGAACAGAAGTATACTTGTGACGTCATCACACCCACAGCGCTTGAGCATTTCTTTAACGTTCAAAACTGTTTATACACTACACCATCATATCTTATTGAAAACGTTTTTTTTTGTAAATTAATTTCTAAAAAGTATAAAAAATATCCAAAAAGAAATTACAGAATTGTGTTTGTAAATTGTCTTTGATGGGAGTTGTAATTGTTGTAGAGGCGATTGAATCTTCTTTAAAAATCAGCACTTTGTAGAAGCAAAATGAGCAATACGAGCATTATTGCTGTTGCTTTGGTCGTTGGTCAGCTTTACCAGCAGGCTGAAGAGGAGGTGATGCAGTTGAAGAGGCAAATCTGAGCAAGGAGAAGATTGATGCGGCAGGGGAGGCTCAGAAGGCAGGCTTTGCTCACCCATCTATCGCCAACTGGTAGGCATTTTAAGATTGACAGCCTATTTCCTACTTTTATCTTTAAAAAAACATTGAAGATGGTATTACAAACGTGATCAGGTTGAAATTGTGACTATTTTTCAATAAATAATTAAAATTAAGACCCAATTTTAACATTAATAACAGTAGGGTTAAGCTACTTTATTGCACCTCCTGACCTTCACATCATTGATCATTAAGAAAGGGAAAAAAAACATATTTTTATGTCTGTCCACCTTTACAGTGATAAATCTATAAATTATGTGCAGTTAGTTCAGCTCATTTTTCAGTGAAATGGTAAAAATACCAGAGAAGGGAAGCCATTTGTTACATTTGCTATACATTTTACCTTTTCTTTCTTGAGAACTATAATAATCTGCATGTTAAGCAGGTATAGTTTTATGCATAGAAAAGGTGACAAAAAACAATTATGGTAACATTTGGCATTGTTTATTTACAGGAAGAAACATAAACAAAATATGTGAGGATAAACACCTCTGTGCCAATCCTCCAAATATTTTTTTTTTAAAGAATATGTTTATTCATTTTCCATTTCACAGCAAGTAGACAAATATCAAATATGCAATGGCTTAAACAAACCAACAAACAAGCAAACAAGAGAAAAGAAAAAAAAACACACACACACACAGAGGCTCAGCTACACATATACAGTTCCATATATGGAGGAAAAAGTAAAAATAGAAAAAGTGCAAGAGCATGTCTTCCTTTATGACCTTTCAGGAAATCCTTTTAACAAAATGGCTGATACATTCGGGTCAAGGTAGTTCAAATAAGGTTCCCATACTTTAGAAAATTGTTTCGATTTGGAGTGTATCATACATGTTAAATATTCCAAGGGTATCAAATCAAAAAGCACCTTATGCCAGCCTTTAACAGTTGGGTCTTTATTATTTATCCACTGCAATAAAATATTCTTCCTAGCTGCATATGTAAGAATACAGAACAGTCTCTGATTTTTTAACAGAACACATCTTGCTGGAAGGCCTAGAATAAGAGACATTGGATCCATCTGTAGCTTCAGTCCTAATATCCTTTCAATTTCAGTTAAAATATTAGACCAATATCTTTGTAACTTATGGCATGACCAAAGACAATGAATTAATGTTCCCACTTCAGTTTTACATTTAAGACACATTGGTGATAAAGTGGGATTGAAATTGTGCCTACGGTTAGGGGATATATGCATTCTATGCAAAATCTTAAATTGTATCGACTTGGCACGGTTACATACTGAAACTGATCTAGCATAGGTCCATATATCTTTCCACTCATTATCATGAATTGTAACAGAAAGCTCTTTCTCCCATTTCTCTCTAAGCTCTTGCAAAGCTACAGGTGGAATATCACACATAGCTCTGTAGAGTAGCCTAATGGACATTTTCCCAACTGTTCCAAACAGCACTTTCTCAAGAGGAGATATCTCAGTATTACTAATTAGGGTTGTGCTTTGCACTATATAGTGTCTTATTTGCAAGAAACAAAAGAAATCACGTCTGGGGATATAGTATTTCTCAACCATCTGATCAAATGACATTAAAGAATTATCAGAAAATAAATCTTTCAGGACGTTAATGCCAGAGCTACCCCATTGTTTAAAGCCAGTGTCAAGCAGCCTCGGTTGGAAATCGGGATTTTTAAGAATAGGAGTGAAAACTGATGTTAGTTTGGACCTACCCTCAAGTCTACGCATTAGTCGCCATGCCTTAATTGTGTTGAGCGTAACAGGGTTGTCACAGCACAGCCTGATAGTCCTAAAACTCTTAATAAACAACAGGTCTCTCAGTGGATATTTTGATAGGGAGGTTTCAGCACCCAGCCAAGTAGAAGTTTTATCATTTAAGATCCACTCATGAATAAATCGCATATGAGTACACAGCTGATACTTTCTGGAATTTGGTAAGTCTAAACCTCCCTCAGTGCTTGGCAGCTGTAAAGTAGCTATCTTTAGCTTTGGTTTGCGTTTGCTCCATATAAAAGAACTAAGACAGCCATTTAGTTTTTTTCACAACTCCATTAGAAAATAAAACAGGGATCATTTGGATATGGTACTCTAGGCAATATGTTCATCTTAATGAGGGCTATGCGTCCTAACCAGGAGACGGGTAGGGAATTCCAGCGCTCCAAATCTTGTCTCACTTTCTCAAATAAGGGAACAAAATTAGCTTTATACATTTGCTTAAATGTAGGGGTTATAAATATACCTAAATAGGTAAAGCCTGTTGGAGACCACTGAAAGGGGAAAAAGGGGAGTGCTTTAGGTATTGTGCCTCAAAAAGGGGTGCCAATACTTAATGTCACCAAACGTGACCAAAGTTCATGGGTCAGATCCGCCTCCTTTAGCAACTAAGCCTCACCACATCTGGGCCCAGAACTCAACATTTGACCAAAATGGTCAGTAGCGCCATTTCCCACAGTTGGGTGGTGCTGTATTGGCCAATTAGGTCGTGTCTGGGCATCATGTCAGGTCCTGTTGGAAGCAAAGGCCCAATAGGAAAGCATGTGACATCCAAAATGGGACAGAAAAGTGACACATGGCTAAAAGTCACTTGAAAATTTTTAAATGTTAAGAGGAAGTGACTGTGCAAATTTCAGGTTCCTACATTAATCACAGCCACTGCAGCGGATGTTGAAAGTTGCCATTCTATCTCAATAGAGCTTCTCCCTCTGGCCCTCAGAGTTCCGTCGTCATGGAAACTCACTGACACAGCTGCAGCGGGCCAGTCTACCGAAGTGCAGAGACTTTGTGTCAGACTCTGCCTATTGGGTTATAATGGAGAACTTTGCCTCGAACAACGCTCCATATCTCCTGTTCCGTAAATGGTAGAGACGTAATTTTTTCTGCATTTATTTCGTAACGGATAGGAGAACAAGCAAAACTATCGGTTTTTGCTGGAAAAAGTTTAATAAAGGCGGAAAAAATTATGATATAAAGGGGATTTTTAGCCAATTTCAGAAATCATCTAAAAAGGTTCACGAACAAATCGCTGTAGCTGAAAACGTATAAGAGATATCGAAATAATTCTTTCACTGTGAGTATCAGTAGGCTTTCGAGGACTATGGAGCTCATTTTTATGTTTGTACAAAAATCGGTGTAGGCACAGCGACGATGTAAAAAAGTGGATGATGTGGAAGAATGAAGCTCCAAAGCGTTTTAAGGATTTTGCACATTCGCTACTCCCAAACAAATTGTTCCTGCGGAAAAACCGTAACAGTTATCGACAAAATTCCTGTTTTATGAGTGCCAGAAGGGTCGGGACATTCATGTGTGAAAGTCTCATGCCTGTACATAAGACGGTTTAGGAGTAGCGACGATGTAGAAAAGTGCCTCATTTGGGGGGATGGAAGTCTGATCCTGTTTTAGCATTTTCCCAAAACGCTACTCCCGAACAAATTGTTCCTGCGGCAAAACCGTAACATTTATCGACAAAATTCCTTTTTTGTGAGTGCCAGAAGGGTCTGGACATGAATGTGTAAAAGTCTCATGCCTGTACATGAAACGGTATAGGAGTAGCGACGATGCGAAAACATGTGATGTTTTGGATTTTCAAGTGTCATTTTTGAAAACCGCTCCATAGGAAATGAATGGGGAAGGTTTCGGGTTAGTGTCGCTCTGAGGTGATTTGCGAAAAATCTATAAATCCCACACCAATGATGGTTAAATTTTCCGAATCCAGACAAAAATTCCTACGTTTTGATGTATAATTTATGTGGATAGGGTGAAATTTGAGCGAGTGAGAAGAAGTTGTTCGAAGAAGAAGAATTTGTTGTATTTCTAGAGTGCGCACTCTAAAAGAGCCTCCTTGACGACCATAGCAACGCATGTTATTTGCTGAATTTCTTGAAAAGCCAAAATTATTTTAAAGACGTACTATACGAAAATGGTAAAAGATATGAAAAAGTTGAAACATACCATATTAGCCAAAAGATATGACTACGTTTTAAAAGTTGAATGGCGTTTATAGCTGAAAGTAGGCTGAAGCAGTAAGATGACAAAAAGCTGAAATATTTGTAGAATTTGAAGGATTCTCCATTCAATTTCAATGAGAGCAAAAAATGCACAAAAAGTTAAATATTTTAAATGTTTTAAAAGTTATAATTACAAAAAGACATAGCAGTAATGTCGTGAACGAGCTGAACGTTTTGATACGAAAATTGTTTAAATCGGTTGAAGTATGCAGGAGTAGTTAGATGCCGAAAAATGTACGGAATAATAATCAAGACCTGAAGGAACTTAATAAGTGAGAATGCTGTATAGCATTCTCACTTGATAAAGAAAAACAGGAAAACAATAAGTGAGAATGCTGTAATAATAATAAAACTCGATATGCTTGCATGTTTATTTGACGTTAACACGCGGTTCTTTGTTGTTGCTTTCGCGCGTGCATATAGTGAATGGCAGGGCAAAAACACATGGAGTTCTCGCCGTAAAGCAAGACCGACTCTCGCGGTCTTGCACGAGACTTCTGAGCCTGTGAGTGCGGGCCGAGGGCTCTTGCAATAGCGTACCGCGAGCGAGCTATTTTTAGAAACGTAACGTCACGATGACGTCACATCACGTGGTACGCAGTAGGGCAAGCTTGCATAGTCCGCCGCTGTTTCGCTGTAAAAGAGACGCGCGTTACCCTTGGTTTTACTCGGTAAACGACTGCTTTTTCCAAATCTCAGACCATGGTTTTTAAACATTGTTGCTATGGAACGTGCAACAGCGACTCGAGGTACGCAGATCGGCCGCATATGAAGGATGTTTTCTTCATTACTTTCCCGAAATTCAAGACTGCCGAGGAGAAATGTGTGCGCTGGGTTCACCGGTGCGGTCGGCCTACACAACATTTCAACCCGGAAAAAGTTACCAAATTCACCTACATATGTAGCAAGCATTTTGTTGAAGGAAAGGGCCCAACCGAAGAACATCCTGACCCAATTCCAGCGACATCAAGTAGTGAACAGGTAAGAGTATTTTGGTGGCCGACATGTTAATAATGAAGCGCCTGCTACCATGATAGCATATAGGCTATCATGGTAGCAGGCGCTAACATGATACCCTGCTACCAGGATAGCTTACTCAAAAACATTTCAAATAAGACAAACATTAAACATATACCAATCCCTGGACGGTGATTACAAACAGAAAAAAAACGGCCGACGACGCCATGACCGCCGCGCAGGAAAAAAACCAAACCAAAGCTTATCGTTCGATCAACTCGGCCCGTTTTCCGGTCTTTTTAAGCCCTCGACACTCAAGCCATCGTTTGAGCTGAAGGTTGGTGTGTTCTTTGACAGTTCGACCAGTAAACCGTGCGCCTGGGACATCGTCTTGCGAAAGTTTAATAGCTGCAAAGTCGGTCATATCGCTGGTCCTGTTGTGCGTGTAATAGCTGGTTGCTACGGGCGTTCTCTACCTGTTTGCCCTACCTAAGCGGCAAAAGGGGCGTTGCTCTTGAGACGGTGACGTCACGTGCGCGGTACGCTATTGCAAGTGCGGTATTTCCCCCACAGACCACCAGGGCGGCCGAGAAAACCTTTGTTCGACCTGAAATGACTCATTTAATCATCCAAAACGGTATGGAACACATTAATTAACTGAAACATGTTGCATAGTATGCCTTTAAGTAAAGCAGGTACTGATGTACCAGGACTTGAAACATAAATTAGGACATCATCCGCATAAAGGCTTATCTTATTATGTATCCCATCAATTTGCAGGCCTTGTATAGAGGGGGCTGCTCTAATGGCCTCTGCCAGTGGTTCAATAACCATGGCAAATAAGAGGGGAGATAAGGGGCATCCTTGCCTTGTTCCTCTATGTACTGGGAAGTTGTCTGATCTGACCCCATTTGCCATAATGGCAGCTTGAGGATAGCTATAGAGGACTTTGATTCATCTAATATAATCATCCCCTAAGCCAAATTTAGCCAAACAGTAGAATAGGTATGACCATTCAACTCGGTCAAAGGCCTTTTTTGCATCCAGAGAAAGCACTAGACCATCGACCTGAGCTTGCTGGAAAACCTGAATAATATTTAGAAGCCGCCTGACATTATTAGAAGAATTACGTCCCTTTATGAAACCAGTTTGATCCCCTTTAATAATTTTGGGCAAGACACCTTCAAGGCGTGTGGCTAAAATTTTTGCCAATATCTTCCGGTCTACATTAAGAAGGGAAATGGGTCTGTAGGATGCACAAGACTCTGGGCATTTACCCTTTTTAAGAAGGACAGAGATATTCGCTTCTCTCAAAGTCCGGGGTAACTCAGTATTTGAGAATGCATCATTAAACATTCTGACTAGAGGATCTACTAATAGGCCTGAAAACTCTTTGTAAAATTCACTACTGAAACCGTCAGGGCCAGGAGCCTTTCCATTTCGTAGGTTCCTTATCGCGTTGACCACCTCTTCATTAGAAATAAGGGAGCTGAGAACAGGTTTATTTTCTGCTGGTATAGTGGGAAAGCTGAGTTGGGCAAAGAACTTATCCATTACCACATACGCATCACTTGGCTGTTCAGATGTATAGAGGTTATGATAGAACACCTTAAATGTGTCATTTATAAGCTTGTTATCATATATACGGTTGCCCTGCGTGTCACAAAGGGCTGCAATAATTTGTGACTCTGCCCTGTTTTTTGTAAGGCGTGCTAGGTATCTCCCAGGCTTGTCTCCGTGTTCGTAGAATTTCTGCTTAACAAGTCTAATTTTGAGCTCCTCATCTTGTGTTAAAAGATTATCTAGGGTCGTTCTGACTGCAGATATTTCTTTCAGAATAGTGGGAGATGGGGATTGGACATATGTACCTTCTTTAGCTTTAAGCTCACCCATTAAAATGTTTTGCTTTTCTCTTTTTTGCCTTTTTTTACTGGCTGAGAAAGAAATGATCAGCCCTCTCGCATATGCTTTAGCAGTTTCCCACAATAAGGCAGGGTTATCTGTGGATTGAGTGTTAATGGAAAGAAAGTGTCTGAATTCAGTAGTAAAATAAGTAGAATTAAAACCGCAAGCGGTGATGATCGGCCCTCGCAGCCAAGCGCCGCTCTGGCCTATTGGCCATCGCGGGGGTTCGCGCACCACCGGTCACCAGCCACCGCAGAAGTTGTCACACATTTTTCCCGCCCGTCCACCGGGCGATTCACACGAACGCGTTGGGCAGCACTCCCCCACGACTCACAAAAAATCTGGTGAAGATCGGTCGATGCAGCGAGGAGATACAGCCGTTGAATAATGAAAATGCATTGGGCCACCGGACCGGACTAAAGCGTTCAGCGGGCCAGATTCAGCCCGCGGGCCGTACGTTTGACACCCTGGTTTAAACATTAGTATACCAATGTAATCAAAGGTATCTTACTAGCTGTTAATCAAGCTTTATGTCAAAAGTTAACAAAACCCTTTTAGTTCTTCAAAGTTAATTGTTATTTCATGTGTTTAACGGTTTCGTTTCTTGCATTAAGACAGCTTTTATGAACGTTTGACAGTTGAATTGGTGGATAAACACCCAAAAGAAATACTGTAACAGTAACACTTTATCAATTGGAAATATTGCTAAAGTATTACTTTAGCAATATTCCACATGTGGCCTCTGGTAATAAAGTCAAAAATCTTTGTGCTATTTTTGACCAAGACAGGTCATTGAAATCCCATATTAAAAAGGTTTCCAGAGTTTCCTTTTTTCACCTTCTAAATTAGAAACATTCTGTCCAGGAGCAATGCTCAAAAACTTGTCCATGCATTTGTTACTTGAAGGCTGGACTATTGTAATTCTTTACTACTATAAGGAAGTCCACAAAATGCAGTTTAAAGTCTTCAACTGATCCAAAATGCTGCAGGAGGAGTTCTGATGAAAATCAACAAGAGGGATCATATTTCTCCAATTTTAGCCTTCCTTCACTGGCTTACTGTTAAATCAAAAATAGAATTTAAAATGCATCGCATTATGCCCTTAATAATCAAGCTCCATCATATATCAGAGCTCTGATTACCCCGTATGTGCCTAACAGAGCACTTTGCTCTCAGACTGCAGGTCTGCTGGTGGTTCCTAGAGTCTCTAAAAGTAGAATGGGAGGCAGATCCTTTAGCTATCAGGCTCCTCTCCTGTAGAACCAACTCACAGTTTTGGTCCGTAATGCAGACACCCCGTCTACTTTTAGGACTAAGCTTAAAACTTTCCTTTTTGACAAAGCTTATAGTTAGAGTGGCTCATGTTACTCTGAGCTACCTCTATAGTTATAATATTAATTGAACTTTATTGATCTCACAATAGAGAAATTCACTTCTGTATTTTAACACATCCCCTTGGGGAGCAGTGGGCTGCCACTGTGTGGCGCCTGGGGAGCAATCAGGGGTTAAGGGTCTTGCTCAGGGACCCAGAGTGGCAGTCTGTGGGAGTTGAACTCAGAACATCTGGGACCAAGCTCAATGCTCTAAACAGCTGCGTTGTGCCTCTTCTCTGTCTTTTGTAACCCCCAGTCAATCGAGGTAGATGACCGTTCATACTGAGCCCGGTTCTGCTGGAGGTTTTTCCTTCCCGTTAATGGGAAGTTTTTTTCCCCGCTGTCGCTTCATGCTTGCTCAGTATGAGGGATTGCTGCAAAGCCATGGACAATGCAGACGACTGCATTCTGTTAGCTGTGGCATCATCCAGGGAAGACAGATCACCCGCTACTACCATCTAACGTAGAACAGATTACTGGATTATTGTGTGCTTTTGTGCTTTTTTGTCTGTCTTGTTGTGTCTCTGCTCTGTCTTCTGTAACCCCCAGTCGATGGAGGCAGATGACCGTTCATACTGAGCCCGGTTCTGCTGGAGGTTTTTCCTTCCCGTTAATGGGGAGTTTTTTTCCCCACTGTTGCTTCATGTTTGCACAGTATGAGGGATTGCTGCAAAGCCATGGACAATGCAGCTTGAGATGACATGTTTCATGAATTGGCGCTATATAAATAACATTAAATTGCATCATCTCTAGACCAAGTAAACTATCGCATTTTATGAGACAGTTATCTCATTTTAAAGATCTAACGTTATTACTCTTAGCAAGTTAAAGCTCCATAAAAATTTTAGACTAGGTTTTAGTTCCACTCTTTTATTATGCACATCTAGGCTACCTATAAATATAAAGTATGGCATGCCAAAAAACATTTTCAACAAAAAGCAATTTTAGTAATTGCCTTGCAATTTTATATCTAAGCATTAAAAATGATAATATTTCACCAATTTTCACAGCAAGACGGAAATAACGACTATCCAACATTTTAAGATTTTGTAAAAACTTTTTTATTTTTTTACCTACCTTTTGAAATTAATACTTGTTTCTACTTCTCCAAAATTATACTTCAAGAAAACTATTGTGCTGTCCTGGGGCCATATGCAGCTAGACAGCTAGGACAAAAGTTCCCCACACAAAGCTTCCTTTTCTTGCGTTCTCTGAATAACCTTTATTCACAAATCTGGCTTTAAACATTCTTTTTGTAAAAAGACGAATATTTTCCAAGGCAGAAGCGTGTAGAACAAATTCAACTTCAACAGGTGAGAGCACTCACTATCTCACGTAATTCACATAGAGATCTAACAAAGTTGTGATGTCTCACTCTGATTAAATATGAACCCAAAACGTTTCTGTTTTTACCATGGATTTCCTCTGACTAAGAATTAATTATCATATTTATGTAATGTATTCACAACATGAATTCCTTGCTGTCTTAACAAAAGGCAGAACAACTATAACATTACTTTCTATAATTATTACAGGTTCTGCTGAGAAGTCAAATTCTGGAGAGTGCTTAGACACCCTGACACACAAATATGGATTAACTTCATTTCATGTGCACTTGTGAACTTGTATTAGTTGATTTAGTTTTCTTGATGTACTGTAGAATGTGATGAGGTCTGTTGTGGTATTGTGTGCACTGGATTGAGGGGAATGTTGGTGTTGTCTGTCAAACCCAATCTTCTTAAGCTGCAAATTCAGTAAAGTTACAAGATTTCTTGCAACCTCTCATATGGAACTAGTCTGAAAAATAAATTATGCATTTTATTGTAAATATAAAATACTTAAAAACAAGATAAACATAGAGTATACAAATGTTTACAAATAATTATAAACATTGTTTTGCTTTGAGTCAAGCTCCAGAAAAATATTTTACAATTCTTTTTAAATCTTTATTGTGCTCCGCTCCGGCCTATTGGCCACCGCAGGGGTTCGCGCACCGCCGGCCGCCAGCCATGGCAGAAGCTGTCACGCATTTTCCCTGCCTATCCACCGGGCAATACACACAAAGGCATTGAGCAGCGCTTCCCCACGACTCGCAAAAAATCTGGTGCAGATCGGTTGATGCAGCGATGCATTTGGCCACTGGAGGCAGTGGCGACCCACCAGCTTTAAATCTATGTATTGACATCTTCAAAATGGTCTTATAGCTTAAAAGATCATCTTGTTTTGGTTGATTTTGTAGCCGAATAGAAGAGATGTTCTCAAAGCATTAAATAAGCCTTTTGACTTTTAAAAATGTTGTCCTTTTAATGTAATTTTAAGTTACTTTTCATTAAATTTGTCAATATCCTATGGAAGTCTGGACATATGGCAGCGGCATTTCAGGTGACTTCGCCACGCCACCACGCTGCCCTGCTCCCTCAAATCCAGTTGATTTTGTAGCCGAATAGAAAAGATGTTCTCAAAGCATTAAATAAGCCTTTTGACTTTTAAAAATGTTGTCCTTTTAATGTAATTTTAAGTTACTTTTCATTAAATTTGTCAATATCCTATGGAAGTCTGGACATATGGCAGCGGCGTTTCAGGTGACTTCGCCACGCCACCACGCCGCACTGCTCCATGGAATCCAGTTGGGCCTGGAATCCACAACACACCAACATGTCTTCTGTCTGTGGACACAGTTTCATGTTGATTAGCTCAGAGGGGTAACATAGCAACCATATACAGCAAAACATGACACTTCCTGTTGTCAGGGGGCGTGGCCTAAGTGATGTCATCATTTGACCATTGGATATTGTAGAAGACCCAATGATGATCAATCACAGAAAGTTTGGTGCCTCTGTGTGTTTCTGTGTAGGAGATATAACAGTTTTATTTTTTGTGGCGAGTAGGTGAACTTTGACCCCTGCTAACCCCCCTTCAAAATGCTCAAAAACTCACCGTTTTGATAACTTTTAATTGGCCATGCCTTATGATCAGACTGACCGAGTTTCAAGACGCTCGCTCAAAATCTCTAGGAGGAGTTTGATCAAATACCAATGCTGTAAACGTCAAAAATGGGGTCAAAATCAGACCTTCAATCTAAAATGGCCGACTTCCTGTGATACTTGCACTATGACATTAATTGTAAATTCTGAGCGTCTTGGTGAGCTCTACCAATGTACCAAATCTCATGTCTCTACGATGAAGTAAGTGAATAGCAAAGGGTCCTTTGAAAATTGCTAGGTGGCGCCATTGAGGTATTTTTCTTTTGATTTTTGTGACGACCTTAAAATACAAAATTTTTAAACAGTCTTCATGCATCCGCCAAGTTTGGTGAGTTTTTGAATATGATAAAGCCCTCAAAAAGGCCCCTGTTTGGGGTGGCAGATTAATAATAATTAAAGCCGCAAGCGGCGATGAGCGGCCCTCGCAGCCAAGCACCGCTGGGGTACGCGCACCGCCTGCCGCCAGCCACCGTAGAAGCTGTCACGCAATTTCCCTGCCCGTCAACCGGGCGATTCACACGAACCCGTTTGGCAGCGCTCCCCCACAACTCACAAAAAATCAGGTGCAGATCGGTCGATGCAGCGAGGAGATACAGCCGTTGAATAATGATAATGCATTTGGCCACCGGGCCGGACTAAATCGTTTGGCGAGCCGTACGTTTGACACCCCTGGTTCAAACATTAGTTTACTGGTTGAAATGCAGTTCAAAGTCTTCAGCTGAAAGGTTGTACACAAAAAAGGTGTTGCACACAAATAAAACTTGTTTTGCACACAAAAATATATGTTTCACACAAAAAAAATTTGTTTTGCAAACTGTCCGCCAACCTTGCGCTCAAAATATCATTTATAAGTTTTCCTCCAGTACAAAATGGTCTCTGCTCGACTACAAAACAATCCCACCCACGCTGCAGTAAATTTATGCCAAAAGTCACGTGATGCATTAAGAGTTGTTGTTGGTCAGACTTCCCGACAGGAGAGGTTAAACCATGTTGATGGAGATGAGCAGACAGGACGCTCTCGGGTAGGAGACTGAGTGACAGGCTGGTTGGAAACAGGTGCGTGCGAAGGAAAAGGTTGGCGGTAGGCATAAGCAAGTTTGTGACTGGATCAGGATGGCGGCTCAGGTTGTAGAGGATGAGGAAGAACTACATAGTTATATGGATACGGATAGTTGAACGCCAGTTGCTAGTTACCGGGAAGGTGGAAAATTCAAAAGTAGTGAAGCAGGCAGAGGTTCTGGGAATTCAGGAGACAAAAGAAATCTTGAAGACGACAGTACAGATGATGGAAGCAAGGGTGTGCATAAAAAGATTCAATTCAATTCAATTTTATTTACGTCAGACCAGGTGTACCTACTATGAAGAAAAAAGAGAGAGAGCAAAAAGTTAAAAGCTGAAATGTCAACAGTCATTTCAATGTAATGGAATGAAAAACTGGAGAACAGTAGACTGGAGAACAGTAGAAATCAGTAGAGTGATAAAAATATACCCTGATGTCCTCCAGTAGCCTAAGCCTATAGCAGCACAACTATAGATGTAGCTCAGGGTAACATGAGCCACTCTAACTATCAGGTTTGTCAAAAAGGAAAGTTTTAAGATTAGTCTTAAAAGTAGACAAGGTGTCTGCCTCACGAACCAAAACTGGGAGTTGGTTCCACAGGAGAGGAGCCTGATAGCTAAAGGATTTGCCTCCCATTCTACTTTTAGAGACTCTAGGAACCACCAGCAGACCTGCAGTCTGAGAGCAAAGTGCTCTGTTTGGAACATACGGGGTAATCAGAGCTCTGATATATGATGGAGCTTGATTATTAAGGGCTTTATACGTTAGAAGAATTTTAAATTCAATTCTTGATTTAACAGGAAGCCAATTAAGGGAAGCTAAAATTGTAGAAATATGATCCCTCTTGTTGATTTTCATCAGAACTCTTGCTGCAGCATTTTGGATCAGCTGAAGACTCTGAAAAGATCATGAAAGAGGAGGTGAAGATAACATTAAAATTCAAAAAGGAAGATGAAAATATTGCTCTGAGCCCAAAAATAGTTTCTAAGGAAACAAAAAAGAAAATAGGGGAAGTTGAAATGGCTAAAACGCTGAGAGATGGAAGCTTGCTAAATGTTTGTAAATTGGAAGAACAAAAAAGGAAAGCAATGAGTGTTGAGAGTATTGGAAATAAAAGAGTGGAAAGTAAAAGAGTGTTGGGAGAAAAGAAAGGATCCCGAGGAGTTATTTATGGAATTCCAGTTAATGAAGATCTAGAGAAATTAAAACATAAAATCATGTTAAAGTCAAGGATATAAAGAGATTGCAGAAAACAGTTAATAATGAGCGAGTTGACAGCTTATCTGTGCTTCTGGAATTTTCTACTCCAGAAGTTCCAGATAGAGTCAAAGTGGGTTTCTTGTGTTATTCAGTTAGGCCTTATGTTCCACCTCCACTTCGGTGTTTCAAGTGTCAGAGGTATGGTCACATTTGCTGCAGTGTGCAGGGGCAAACAGAGCTGTTTAAAATGTGGAGGGGACCACAAAATACAAGAATGTGGTGAAAATGTTCAGGATAAATGCTGTAATTGTGGTGGGGAACATAGGGCAACATATGGAGGGTGTGAAAGATTATGTAACTGGTAATTTAGTAGAGCAGATTGGGAGAAATATAAGGAAATAAGTGAAGATAAAATTAAGGAAATTGACATGAATCTTGGTATTGATTCATTAAACAAAATCTTTTGTAGTTCAATCATAGAAGCTGTTCAACAGTCAGTTCCAAAGAAAGGAGGGATACATAAAAAGAAGATAATTCCATGGTGGACAATAGAATGTGACCAGGCTATTAAATCCCGAAATAAAGCTTTTAAAATTCTATAAGGAAATCAGAATTTTAAAAATTTAATTGAATACAAGAAGATGCAAGCTATAGTAAAAAGAGTTATAAGAAATACAAAAAGAGAATATTGGAGAAATTATTGTAATTCATTAGGAAGAGAAACAGATATAGGGAAAGTATGGAAAATGATTAAACAAATGAATGGTATTAAAAGGGATTATAGTTATCCAGTTTTAGTTAGTGACAGAACAACGGCAGTTATTAATGAAGAAAAAGCAACAATGTTGTCACAAACATTTGTACAAATACATAGTTCCAATAATATTAGTGAAGAGTAGAAAACGGATAGAGCTATAACTTTATTGGAAAAAGGACATATGATAAACAGAGAAGAAGGAAATAGTATTATTAAAATCGATTTTTCTATAGCGGAGTTAAGACGAGCCATGAGGAAAGTTAAGATGTCAACCCCAGGGAGTGATCAAATATGGTATATAATGATAAATAAGCTAAGTGAATACTCAAAATTAATATTATTAGATATTTATAATAGAAAATGGGAAATGACCTAGAAGTTGGAAAGAGGCTATTGTGGTTCCAATTCCAAAAACGGGTAAAGATAGCTCAAAACCAGAAAATTATAGACCTATTGCTTTAACATCATGTTTAAGTAAAATTATGGAGAAAATGGTAATTGAAAGATTAATTTATTTTGTTGAATCAAAAGGGTACTTATCAAATTATCAAAGCGGTTTCAGAAGAGGAAGGAATACTATGGATCCAATTGTGTGTTTACAACATGAGGTACTAACAGCAAAAGTTAATAAAGAAAGTGTTTTGGCAGTGTTCTTAGATATAGAAAAGGCTTATGATATGATGTGGAAAGAGGGATTATTGATCAAATTGAGGAAAATGTGAATTTGTGGAAGAATTTATCATTGGGTAGAGAACTTAACAATTCAATTCAATTTTATTTATATAACGCCAATTCATAAACATGTCATCTCGAGGCACTTTACAAAGTCAAAATCAATCATATTATACAGATTGGTCAAAAATTTCCTATATAAGGAAACCAGTTGATTGCATCAAAGTCCCAACAAGCAGCATTCACTCCTGGAGAAGCGCAGTGCTACAGGGGGAGTCGTCTGCATTGTCCATGGCTTTGCAAAAATCCCTCATACTGAGCAAGCATGAAGCGTCAGTGGAAAGAAAAACCACCCATTAGCAGGAAGGAAAAACCTCCAGCAGAACCAGGCTCAGTATGAACGGTCATCTGCCTCGACCGACTGGGGGTTACAGAAGACAGAGCAGAGACACAACAAGACAGACAAAAAAGCACAGAAGCACACATTGATCCAGTGATCTGTTATACATTAGATGGTAATAGTGGTGATCTGTCTTCCCTGGATGATGTCACAGTTAACAGAACGTCAGACTAGGTGTACCTACTATGAAGAAAAAAGAGAGAGAACAAAAAGTTACAAGCTGAAATGACAACAGTCATTTCAATGTAATGCAATGCAAAACTGGAGAACAGTAGACTGGAGAACAGTAGAAATCAGTAGAGTGAGAGAAATAGGCCCCGATGTCCTCCAGCAGCCTAAGCCTATAGCAGCATAACTACAGATGTAGCTCAGGGTAACATGAGCCACTCTAACTATAAGCTTAAATTCTATTCTTGATTTAACAGGAAGCCAATGAAGGGAAGCTAAAATTGGAGAAATATGATCCCTCTTGTTGATTTTCATCAGAACTCTTGCTGCAGCATTTTGGATCAGCTGAAGACTTCGAACTGCATTTTGTGGACTTCCTGATAGTAAAGAATTACAATAGTCCAGCCTTGAAGTAACAAATGCATGGACTAGTTTTTCAGCGTCACCCCTGGACAGAATGTTTCTAATTTTGGCGATATTCCTGAGGTGAAAAAAAGGAAACTCTGGAAACCTGTTTAATTTGGGATTTAAATGACATGTCTTGGTCGAAGACAACACCAAGATTTTTAACTTTATTTCCAGAGGCCAGAATGGATAATACAGGTAAGAGTTGGTAAGAGTCTTTCAGGGAGAAATTAAAAAGAACCACACAAGGCAGTATTATCAGTCCTTTATTATTTTCAGTTATGATAAATGATGCACTTAAAGAAATAGAAAATGAATTGGGTTGTTCATTGTTTGCTGATGACGGAGCTATTTGGAAACGTAGAAGGAATGTTAAATTTATTGTAGGGAAAGTCCAAAAAGCAATTCATAAGATTGAACAATGGTCTTACAAATGGAGTTTTAAATTTTCGGTAGATAAAACAAAAGTATTGCTTTTTACTCAGAAAAGAAATCAAGAAGTACAACTGAAGTTATATAATCAAGATTGTACTGTTCTCTCTATGTGTTTTGCTCTTGCGTGAACACAGATAAACAGCCAGCCAAACTCCTTATTCAAGAGCCAGGAAGTGAGCGGCTTGCTCCTTTATTATCTTCTTACACATTTAGTCAGCATTTCTGACTGCTTTGAATCCAGTGTAAAACTAGAAAAGAAAGATACAAAAAAAAAATGGCTTAATAAACAGCCATGTAAATATCAGTATTAACGTATCAAAGTATCAGCTGCTTAATATTAACTCAACAGGTATTTTCACAGCCGGCTAGAAAAGCGGCAAATTAGCAAGTAAACACACACACTCTGCTGTCACACAGACCACGACATTTTACCGTTGCTTTTATACACAAAATAACCATAAAAGATATTAACATATCTTATCGAATCTGTAAACAATGAGCAACACTTACAACCATTGCTTTCGGAGAGATTAACTGCATTGTTGCTGCCCTGAGACGATGCACACACGCTCTCTTCCTCTTGTTTGCGTCTTTACTTCCTACTTCCGGTTTGGAAGATTTTCAACATAAAAGCACCGCAAATTCATTTAAAACAGAGAACGGTATATTAACATTTCAAAGTAGTTTTTAAATGTCTTTTAAACATATTAAACATATTCAGGGCAGAACAAAGATCTAGAGAGAGTAAAGCAATTTAAATTCTTAGGAGTATGGTTTGGTAAAAAAAAACTATCCTGGAAAGTGCACATAGATAAGGTTATTGAAAAATGTAAAAGGATACTTAATATATTGAGATGTTTAGTTGGCTATGAATGTTACATTCCTGCAGTGAAAAAGAAAGGGTTCATAATAAGGTTGGACAATTATTCAGAAAGCTACAGAATTAGGATTAAATCATTTAAATATTAGTCCAACAGTACCATTATCAATAACACCACCATGGATTTTACCTGAAACAATAGTAGATTTAACAATATTGGAAAAGAAAAATAAAGATAAAATGTATATGTGTAATTCTATAATAGTGGAGGAATATATAGAACAGTTTTATAATAATGTAAAAATGTATACGGATGCATCAAAAAAGCAATTACGACAAACTGGAGTAGGTGTAATAATTCCAGAGTTTAAACTGCATATAGGGAAGAAATTAAATGAAGGAATATCTGTTTATACGGCAGAAATGATTGCATTATTAGTTGCTGTAGAATGGATTGAGGAAGTGAGACCATTAAGAGCTGTTATATGTTCAGATTCAAGTTCATCATTGATCAGTTTAAAAAGAAATAATTCAGAAAGCCGTCCAGATATCTTATTAGTAATTCAACAAATATTATATCATATTCAGATGATGGGGTTATCAGCTGTGTTTCTTTGGGTTCCTGCACATATAGGAGTGAAAGGTAATTAAATGGCTGATAAGAAAGCTAAAGAGTCGATAAATAAAAGTAAGAGTGATTAAGAATAGACATGGGTAAATCAGAGGTTCAAAGTATTATGCTGCCATCTTGTGGTCAAAAATAATACCCGTTTTTATGACAAAATGACATCTTTGATGAAAATTAATTGACTTTCTTTAGGGTTTACACAATTGGTCCAAGAGACTTTTTTGTAGGGACTGAGAAGTTACATCTGCTTTACCGAGTTTCATAATTCTCAGACAAAGCATGGCTTGGGGCTTACTGATTTAATGCGTTTTTAATGGTTTTCCACAAACCTGATTTTTACAATGCGACAGCTCAGGCAAATATGCATATTTCATAAAACCTTTGATAACTTTTAACCCTCAAGGTCTCATCTCCACGCTGAAAAAATTTGAAAGTGATAACTTAAAATGCCTAGGACTAGTTCGTTAAAGTTCGAGGCAAAAACCGTCAATATTTTACCCTTTGACCCAAAATGGCAGGCTTCCTGTGGGTTTTAGAGCATACCCACAATAGACTTTTTTTCATAACTTTAAAAAAGCTACCTAGGTAAAAAATTTCAGCTTTCTACGTGTTACGGTTTGGCCCAACTCACTCTAGTTGGCGCTGTTGAGCGGGTTTGCCACGCCCGCTTTCAATTACACTAAAATCATGCGATTTCTCACGGGGGACAATTTTGGGCAAAGTTTGGTGAGTTTTCATGCATGTTTAGGCCTCCAAAAAGCCGTTTCAAAAGTCCCAAGAATAAATAATAATAATAATTAAAGCCGCAAGCGGCATCGAGCGGCCCTCGCAGCCAAGCGCCGCTCCGGCCTTGGCCACCGCTGGGATTTGCGCACCGCCGGCCGCCCGCCAGGATCTCGTTCATGTTGATTAGCTCAGAGGGGTAACATAGCGACTGCTAACAATAAAACATGACACTTCCTGTTGTCAGGGGGCGTGGTCTAAGTGATGTCATCATTTGACAATTGGATATTGTAGAAGACCCGATGATGATCAATCAGAAAGTTTGGTGCCTCTGTGTCTTTCTGTGTAGGAGATATAGCAGTTTTTCCTGTTGTCAGGGGGCGTGGCCTAAGTGATATCATCATTTGACCATTGGATATTGTAGAAGACCCGATGATGAACAATCACAGAAAGTTTGGTGCCTCTGTGTGTTTCTGTGTAGGAGATATAACAGTTTTTCCTGTTGTCAGGGGGCGTGGCCTAAGTGATGTCATCATTTGACCATTGGATAAAGTTTGGTGCCTCTGTGTCTTTCTGTGTAGGAGATATAGCAGTTTTTCCTGTTGTCAGGGGGCGTGGCCTAAGTGATGTCATCATTTGACCATTGGATATTGTAGAAGACCCGATGATGATCAATCACAGAAAGTTTGGTGCCTCTGTGTGTTTCTGTGTAGGAGATATAACAGTTTTTCCTGTTGTCAGGGGGCGTGGCTTAAGTGATGTCATCATTTGACCATTGGATATTGTAGAAGACCTGATGATGATCAATCACAGAAAGTTTGGTGCCTTTGTGTGTTTCTGTGTAGGAGATATGGCAGTTTTTCCTGTTGTCAGGGGGCGTGGCCTAAGTGATGTCATCATTTGACCATTGGATATTGTAGAAGACCCGATGATGATCAATCACAGAAAGTTTGGTGCCTCTGTGTGTTTCTGTGTAGGAGATATAACAGTTTTTCCTGTTGTCAGGGGGCGTGGCCTAAGTGATGTCATCATTTGACCATTGGATATTGTAGAAGACGCGATGATGATCAATCACAGAAAGTTTGGTGCCTCTGTGTGTTTCTGTGTAGGAGATATAACAGTTTTATGTTTTGTGGCGAGTAGGTGAACTTTGACCCCTGCTAACGCCCCTTCAACATGCTCAAAAACTCACCGTTTTGATAACTTTTAATTGGCCATGCCTTATGATCAGACTGACCGAGTTTCAAGCCGCTCGCTCGAAATCCCTAGGACGAGTTCGATCAAATACCAATGCTGTAAACATCAAAAATGAGGTCAAATTACGACTTTCAATCTAAAATGGCCGACTTCCTGTGATATTTGCACTATGACGTTAATTGTAAATTCTGAGCGTCTTGCTTAGATCTACAACTGTACAAAATTTCATTACTCTACGATGAAGTAAGTGAATAGCAAAGGGTCCTTTGAAAATTTCTAGGTGGCGCCGTTGAGGCATTTTTCTCTTGATTTTTGTGACGACATTAAAATCCAAAATTTTTAAACAGTCTTCTTGCATCCGCCAAGTTTGGTGAGTTTTTGAAAATGGTAAGGCCCCCAAAAAGGCCCCTCTTTAGGGGGGCAGAATAATAATAATAAGAAACAACACAGATACAATAGGCCTTCGCAGCGCTTCGCTGCTCGGGCCTAATAATAATAATAATAATAATAAAATCTGCAGTTACAATAGGCCTTCGCAGCGCTTAGCTGCTCGGGCCTAATAATAATAATAATAATAAAATCTGCAGTTACAATAGGCCTTCGCAGCGCTTAGCTGCTCGGGCCTAATAATTAAACACTACAGATACAATAGGCCTTCGCAGCGCTTCGCTGCTCGGGCCTAAAAAGTACTATCTTTCAGAATAGATGTGTTCAATTTCCAATATTTAACTCCACTACTTACCCCTTTGAGGGTAAGATCCAGTATGACATTGGCATGGTCAGAAATTAAAATACTGCCAATGGAGCAGGCCAGAACTTGGAGCAGAGAAAGCCCTGACAAGAAAAAATAATAAATTCTACTGTGACTGCCATGAGGAGCAGAAAAAAAAGTGTATGCTTTATATGTGGGGTAAGTCGTTCTCCAAACATCAGCTAGTCCTAACTCTTTACATATATTACTGAGTGCTTTGGTTTGTGGAGATAGAGGCATAGCTTTAGGGGGTAGTCTATAAATAAGTGGGTTTAGAATGCAATTAAAATCGCCATCTACAATAGCAATATCTGACTGAATTACAGAAAAATCTAAGAATACCTTTGTTATGAAATCAGAGGGGTGTGCAGGAGGGTAATACACATTCAGAATAGAGATAACTGTACCTTGCAAAACACCCTTAACAATAACATATCTACCACTTTTATCCTTAATACAGTCCAGTAATGAAAATGGCAAGTTTCTTCTTACCAGTATAGCCACTCCTCTGCTACTTGAGGTGAATGATGAGAAGAACACCTGATTAAAACCTTCTCTTTGCAATTTCAAATGTTCTGCGTCATCCAGATGTGTTTCTTGCAAAAGAGCTATATCGATACGTTCTTTTTTCAAAAATTAAAGCACTTTTCTCTTTTTAAAATTATGGATTATGGACCCCTCTTATATCCCATGTACATAGACGTAATTTATCACATGTCATACTGCCTGAATTTACCTTTTATACAGAAGGAGTGTCGTGACATGAATCCCAAAGACACGACACCATACATGTACACACTGAGCCAAAAACAAACAAAAACAAAATAAAAGTAGTATTGTGAACAAGAACTACAATACAGAAAAAAAAACACCTGAAGCCTAATGGCTTGAAGGGGATGTCCCTGCCACTTAACCTGCAGGGAGATCTTAACATCTTCCAAAGCAAGCTAAAAGAGCTTGCCATCCCATCCTCCATACTAAACAGTAGACCTATCATTATACCACAACACTGTGTGGTGGTAACTAGTTAACACAACAACAAGAAAAAAAATACACTTCAGCCTGCTCACAGGGGCTATTGTGTGCTGCACAAAAGGGATATGCATCTGCATAGCAATCAAACAGGAGTTCACATACCATACGAAGCTCATCAGGATCTGAGTCCGGACCATGTCCCTGACTGCGCCTCAGTTCGCAGGCCGCGCCCCCCGGAAGATCCAGCCCGCGGACCGAGACACAGCAACTCTGTCTCCAAATATTTTTTAATGAAGGAGACCTGAAACCAGCCTTCAGGCTAAACAGGGCCACCATCATCCTCCTCCTTCAGCTGCTGCCCATCCATAAGGTCCATGGATGGCCACTGGAGATAGAGGTGCTGGTGACCCTCTGCTGGCTGGCCTGCGGTGCATCCTATAGGGAAACAGCTTGCCAGTAAGATCTCTTACCTTCTTGTCCTTAAATAGAGCCAACAATGACACACAGTTGATAGATTATATTAACTTGATAGAAGATTAAGACATATCAGCATATTACCTAAATTACAAGTTAATTTTAGATTTAGTACAGGTCAAGCGGAGGAATGCTACAACAGACACCACGCCAAGGCGAGAAACATCACTGAGTGCGCCTTTGGTGGTCTGAAGACACGGTGGCGTTCCATCTTCTTAAGGGTGCTGGAGGTCCGCCCGACGTTTGCCCTAAAAGTAATCGCCGCCTGCTGCATCATCCACAATATTAGTATAGAGGCAGGTTACCAGCTTGACATGGAGGACGAGACGGTGGACCCAGAGGACGATGGCCATCCGGCAGCTGAAGACAGGTAGCTGCTCCAGCTGGCTGCATGTTTAAGTGAATATGACTACACCTGACCTAATGTAGATCAGTTGGAGTCATGTTCACATGCTGCTTCATTTCATTTTTTCACCACCTGTGAAAATACACTAAATAATCAGTAAATTAATTTCCATTCCAACAATTTTTAATTCTAAGTTTATAGGAGTTGTCTATTTGTAGTAGATCTTAATGGGAGTTATTTCTTTGTTTTAAACCATGTTAGTAACTGTTAATAATTTGTTGAATATATTACACCTTCATTCTGTTCCAAAGATAAAACATTTGTATAAAATAAATGTCTGTTTTTTCATATACTATTATTACTATTATTTTCTTTCCCTCTTTCTCCTCTCAATTATTCGTGTCCTGGCTCAGAATAAACTCACTTAGATAGGAAAAACATTTATAGAATTTATTTATTTATTTATTTTATATGCTGCTGTCGTCCTAGGGAGACATTTACAATTTATTCCAGCAAGTATTGAGTTAATAAAGCAACACACGTCAGTCAGATAAACACAAAACAAATAAATCATAACCGGCGGTATTATGAACACTACTTTTTTTAATTATGCACTAACTCTGAAAACAGGCCACATAGGGAAGCTTAAAAGTATAATGTTCTCGCCTCAAGCGATCTTAAAACGTACTTTTGAAGAACAACAGCAGCAGAAAAGGGAATTTTTAACTTACCGCTGTCAGCTCTGTTTGCGCTGTCTCGAATCAAGCTGCGGCCGCGGTGCATTCTGGGCAGGCGGTCAGTCTGAAGGACGCACAAGTCTGCTCTGATGCATGCTCGATAAAGAGGGCGGGCGAGAACAACATCCGGGGAATTCGGCGCGTTGTCGGTTTGCCGTTCTCGGCAATTGGAACAGTGCTTGGGCTGAGGCTGATGATGTATCACGAGCACACGAGAACGCTCAAGAACGCATATTGAGAAACGACCAGTGAAATCTTCATCCTCGGTGTCACTTTCAAATAACTCTGTTAACTCCGGAGGAAGAAGATGCGACACTTCCGCTTCTACGTCGCTTACGTCTGATTCAACACAGACCTAGAGCGCCCTCTTGCTGTTTGGTGTGAAAATAACAGGTGTAATGATATACCGGTAAAAATGTGTAATAATTTCACACATAAGTCGCTCCAGAGTATAAGTTGCACCCCCGGCCAAACTATGAAAAAAACTGCCACTTATAGTCCGGAAAATACGGTAGTTACTTGGAAAAACCAAGAACACGAAACATGCCATGACATTCCCCCATGCTTCACACTTTCAGAAGTAGACAAGGTTGTGATAGTATAGCCTGGAGCATGAATACTTTTACTGAATAAATGAACAGACGGACTGGGACTGTACTATTCACACATCTTGTTAGTTTCTGAAAGAAAAAAAAAACTACGAAAGAATTTATCGTCATTATGCATCATTATACGTTTTTGTGATCGATTTGAAACTTTAAAGACAATTTTGTATCAGTTAAGTTTTGTTGATTTTTCTTACCAGGAAAATCTTAGAAATGTAAAAATATACCATTTTTGAGACTCAGTAGATTTAGACTTTCTCCTGAAGCTCTTGTTTTCATTTAAAACAAAAAATAACAGATTGTTTCAAAATTGAAGGAAAACAATGGTGAGGGCCATTCAAAGATGGCACCTACAACACGGATGGACGCAGAAATGGTTTTAAATTCTTTCTGGAGACTATTGTCATGTTGTGGCTAAAAGTTTACAACACTGCTATCTCAACATGGTGAGGGTCTCTATAACATTTAGAGTCTGCTTATGTGAATTAAATACAATCGACTAAAAGATCATGTATCAGGTCTGACACTAGTGCTGGATGAGAGGTCCTGGCTCACATTCTCTGCTCTATTTAATCTGTACCCTCCAGAGGTCAGAAACGACCATGTAGGCCAGTACAATTCGTCCCACCAAAACCTGCTCTGGCTTTACTTTGTGCACTAGTGTGTTGTCCTTTTGAAACAGAAAGGTGTCATCCCTAAATTGGTCCCACAAAGTTTGGAGCATGAAATTGTCCAAAGGTTTCTTGGTTTGCTGCAGCATTATGAGTTCCTTAAAGGAGCAATTAGTGATTTCTCACCAGAAGGCAAAGCTGCCTCCTCTGCTCTCCCCCAAAGGATAATTGGAGGTACTAGTAGACTGCATATAAAACATTAAAATGTTTATATCCAGATGGTCATGCAGTTGTTCAGTAAAGGAAATAATGGCGTTGAAGAAAACATAACTTATTCTTCAGACCACCCAAGAAAAGGAGGTGGTGTAGCTTTATTTGTTAGATACTGCTTTAAAGCCCAGATCCTCGTTTATAAATCTCTTCCTAAGCAGTTAGAACTTTCAGCTTTGAAGATTGACTTGTGTGGCGGATAGCTTTTAGCTGTTTTTGCTTGTTACAGACCTCCTTCAGCCATTGTTTACAGTTTCTCCTAATTTTCCTAATGTTTGTCTGACTAAAATGTTCAAGAACTCATCCTGGCATGTGATTTTAATTGAGACTGGTTTACTGTTTCCCTGTTAGAGGGCGTTAAGACACACCGTCTTGCTTTTAATGTTTCTCAAATTATTGACAGTGCTACTAAACCTAAATCCAAATATACTGACAAATAATTTCCATCTTTTCATCCTCAATGCAATTTTTGCAAATGATCTAAGTGATCATTGTCCAGTTGGACAAATGATCAAAATCCTCCATTTTGAGCCTGTTCTTGTCTAAAAAAAGAACTATGAAGCATTTTACAGAACAGGCTTTTCTTCATGGTATATTTCATAACAATTGGAAGTGCATTTATCTGTCTGATGACATACATTTTCCCTGGGACTATTTGTTTAATATTTTTAACTATTTTATTGACAAATGTGCTCTGTTTCATCAGCTGAGAGTTAAGGGTTGAGTCATTTCCTGGTTCAACACAGCAGGTCTCCTGCACAGCAGAAATCAGCTCCAGGATGTCACAAAGGAAAAATTATTCTGAAGTCGATGGTTTACATTTCCATAAATTAAAAAATCTGCTGGCTGCTACCTTAACGAAAGTAAAACAAGATTATTGTGAAGTGCGTAAATAACCTAAAGAAATTATAGCAAGCTGTTAAGACTCTCATTGCTCAGGGTTTCCCCTGTCATTAACTATATAATATAATTTACATCAGTTCAAGGTAGCATCCTGTCTCAGTGGCCACCTCTCTGCATTAGATGCTGTCTATCATGGAGAATTACGGTTCATACCAGCGTCTCTCACACCTCACTGTACTTTATATTCCTTCAAATTTCAACTGGCCATCATCATCAATCCATAAACTCATGCATTGGTACATTTTCATCTTTAAAGAGGAAGTCCGGTCAACAAGGAAAATTCAGGGGACCATTAGCTATAACTAAAACTAATATGTTTGTGGTTATTTAATGAACTTCATACCCAGCCATCACCGCATCTCAAGACGCCTTAAGATGTGTCTCAAGACACATTTGTTGAGATGTCTTGAGATGTCTTATGATGTCTTGGTAAGTCAAGACGTGTCTATAGACATGGGTCTAAAGATGTCTTGAGATGACTTGAGATGTCTCAAGATGTCTTGGAAATATGAAGATGTCTTGAGATATCTGAAGATGTCTTAGAAATAAAATTTTGTAAAATATCACTATCCACTATTCCTTGGTAATAATTTATATATTTTTTGTTAATAGAAAAGAATGACAAACCCTATATGACACACTGAGTATTTAATAAAACATAGGAAAATACAGTTCAATGTATTGCAATTATTGCACATAGTATGAACATGTTAAGAGGATTAGGTTTACAAAATTGACATCAAGTTACGTGTGTGTGTGTGTGTGTGTGTGTTTGGTAAGGTTACTCTATATAAGAGTGTAGATATGCGTTTCTAAGATGCAATTTGTTCCTTGGATTGTGAAGGATTTTTTTTTCAACGAATTGACAGTACTGTCCATTGGTGGCGGCAGACTTTGTCCCGATTCCTAGGTTTTCATGCTCCCAGAAGCATTTGTGGTGGAGGAACAGGAGGGTGTCAGTGATAGCTGATGTTGAAAAAAAATGTCCCCCTTCTTGATACTGTTAAGACCCACTGACAGAAGACCTGTCAGTGGGTCTTCTGTGCGTTGCAGAAAGTGGTACCCTCAAACAGGACAAGTGGAATATCTGGGGAGAAACATTGTGCATGTAGCCATGGGATACAAAAATTATCTCTAGTAAAACTGTAACTTAACCTAGTGTTATGCATTATGCTATGAGGTTTACATTACCCGGTTTCTCTATAATCTTGCTTACACATTATTTTCAAGATGTAACTACTTTACCAGAGATTGTAGCCCATATGGTTGTGATTTTCACTCGTTGCCTGTCACTGTCACTCACATGGGTTGGGTTGAAGGGGGCTATCTCCACAAATGAGCCAACTTTGAGAGTCTTTACATCAAATCTGTGAATGAGATAAAATATTTTTAAAACACTTGCATTTATTAAAAAAGGTATATTATAAAAGGCATATTTCTTTTTTTTAGATAAATATCCAAGGGTCTAATACACAAAATGATGCACAGCTTCTGGGAAATGCTATGCAGTATGTTTTGTTGCTGGTACAATTGCTGCTCTGTGCTATACTTTTATGAATTTGGCTGAAAAAATATTCTGAATTCAGTACATTACTACTGCTATTACACAAATGATAAACATTGATAACATACATATATTTTTGTGGGGACAGTGTGGCAGTATGGTGTTTAATGCATCTCTCTGGTTGCTCAGAGAGATGGTTGTCAATGATGTTGATGATATGCTTCCCCTTATCCAAACCTTGGGAATAAAAGCAAATTATGTTAATGATGTTCCTATACAAGAAGACAGTGCTTACAGTACATTATAATGTATAATTAATATTTATTAATATGTATTTTCCTGTACTGGATTGAGATCAACTACAGGAGTCACACCTTTGGGCCAAGTAAGATCTCTTCCTGTGTCAGGACTCTATTCCCCATTCTCTCCATGAGGTCTGGCTGGCACATCATTTTTGACACTTTCAGGTGGGATAGCTCTGGCATTTGGGTTCCAAGGTGCAACCCTGTTAAGAAATTAATTACAATAAATAAAAATAATTTTGTTTCCTTTTTTTAGTCATTGTTGATGGAAAATCCATGAATATTTTAATAATACAACTATTTTAGTAATTTATTTTTGTAACATAGATTTACCTACCAAGCCCATGTCTTTGATGAAGTTCAGCTGCAGATATCACTGTGGCTGATCCTGATGGCCTGTAAACCGGGGCATAGCCTGGAAGCCCGTGGACAGATGTATTTTCTGTTGTTTCCTCATTTGGTGTTGACAGTGTGCAAAGGGTATCCAACACAGCAATCCTCTTCACCATTCATTTTTCAATACTGACACCATTTTTATGAGCAATAACTGAAGTACAACAAAAATATCAAGACTGAGCTTCAAACACCTACAGGAACTAGTATATGAAATGTACTGAAAATTTACCTACCCAAGTCATTGATCCTCTGGTGGTATTGCTCAAAGCGGTTGCAGTCACCAATCATAGGGTGGCCCAGGCCAGCATATCAATTTTCTCCCCAATGCGTAGTACATATAAACTTATAAATGTAATTATGAAATTATCAACTTACGACGTTGCCTCTGTGACGTTTACAGTGATAAATTCAGGTAGTTGAACACAGAAATGTGGTAAAATGTGAACCCTGCTAACCTCCTCCAACTGCCGTACTAACTGAAAACAAACCTGAGAATCGGAATGTTGAATCTGAATGGATCTGAATGGACAAAGGTCCATTCAGATTCATGCCTAAAAGGAAAAACTTATGATGCCCATATTTTCCCTTTTTGCCCCCAAATTTTATAATCACAAAACTCCTGTTAAAACAAGATAAGACATCTAAAGACACTCAATGTCTTCAAGACACAAAATACTGTCTGAGAGCATCCCATTTCCTCCAATTGCATGTCTTAAGACATGGCCGTTCTACACAGCTGTGATCATCAACGTTTTTTTCAGATTTCCAGAGGACTTCACCACTGACATTCACAAGAGCTATTGTTACAGCAACAATGCCCACGTGCATGGCCATTGGATGTTCCAAAACAACTGGTAAAAGTAGAAAAAACATTTCTTATTTCAACTTTCTGATTCATGAGCCACCGGGCTAGTTGCTGGATTGCCAACTTGAAGAGAGCGGATTTACCATCTAACTTCTGGCCAGAGAGAAAACACGTCATATGCAGCAACCATTTCAAAGAAGAATGTTTTGAACATGACATGTGATAAGATCGGGTTTTACCGGGCTGCTGTTACATGTCTATTAAAAACCCATCTTTCCCAGTTCCGGATTTGGCTATAAATGAGGAACCATTGATCAGAGGTAAAACAGTTTAAATGCATATTGTTACGGCCCCTGGCCTCTTGAGGCTGTGCAGGCTCCTTTGTTTTGTCATGCAGGTTCAGCTGTGCAAGAAAACCTTTGCTGATTGGCTGCCTGGAGGCTGCAGGAGAGCAGCCACTCCATTGGACCAGCAAAACCAATCAGACTCTGATGAGGCCCACCTGAACTGTATAATAGGCCTGGAAATCATTCCTTCAGGGGGACAGCTAGTAGGAAGAGGTTTTGTAAAGCTGTTCCCCAACCTTTTGTTTGCTACTGTTTTACAGACCTCTTGGAACTTTTGTGTGCTCTGCTGAAGCAGTCTGACTGTTTGTGTTTGCTAGCTCTAAGCTAGTGGGGGGGTTTGGTGCTCCTTGTTGTCTTTTGATTTGGATTGTTTTTGGACTCCTTTGAATTAGTTGTGCTTCTTAGTTGGTTAAACCCTTAGTAATTTACTTTACTCTAAGCACTATTAAGATTATCAGACCTTTTGTGTTAAATGGGGTTGTATTGTTTTGTGTTTGTTAAAACCCCTTCTTTTTTGTAATAAAACTCCTTTTTATTATACTACTTTCTCTGGACCCATTTTTATGTTACTGCCCCTGAACCCCTAGACTTTGGGGACGTAACATAAGTGGGGGCTCGTCCGGGAGCAGCCTTATTAAAAGGATCCCTTTGTCCAGAGTTAAAGGAGAAACATTTTTGGGTTGTCTGTATCCAACAACCATGTCAGTTTCATTTAGTCTGGAGCACTTTTTAGCCGACCCCTCTCTTGAGCGAATTGATAGCTGCCGCAAGAGTGACTTGCTGCAAATTGTGGAGCATTTCCAGATGCAGGTCCCAAAACAGGTCCTTAAAGGAGACCTAAAGGCTCTAATAGTGGAGAAGTTGGTGGACCTTGGTGTGTTCAAAAAGCCTGATCTGCCTGAGGCTACTGTAGTGCCATGCCAACAGGCCTTGTTTGTGGAGGACCTCAAAGATGGTCCTAGTGGGGAGGCAGCAGTGAGTGACCAGGGGAAGACACCCCGCACACTCCCTCGCTATGACCCATTGTCTTCTGTAAGTTCAGAAGGACGAGATGGAGCTCGTTTGAAGGTGAGGCTGGCACGTCTACAGATGGAGGCTGAGGAAAAAGCCCAGGACAGAAGAGCTCAGCTGGAGCTTGAGATCAGGAGGCTGGAAATAGAGGCTGATAAAGCTGTAAAGCTGCGCCAACTTGAGCTGGAGGCCCAGTCTCGAGCACCTTCTGCCTCTATCACACCTGGCTCCACCACCATGTCTGCTATGCCATTCGACATCAGTAAGTGCATTTCTTTAGTACCTGCTTTCAGAGAATCTGAGGTTGATTCATATTTTGCAGCATTTGAACGTATTGCTGGTGCTTTGAAATGGCCTAGGGAAACCTGGCCACTTTTGTTACAATGTAAGTTTTCTGGTAAAGCTCAAGAGGTGTTGGCAGCGCTTCCTTTAAAGGATAGTTTAGATTATGATTTGGTTAAAGCTGCCGTCTTACAAGCTTATGAGTTAGTCCCAGAAGCTTACAGACAGAAGTTTCGGCAGCAGAAGAAAACTGCTGGACAAACACATGTTGAGTTTGCCAGAGAGAAAAGCATCCTTTTTGATAAATGGTGTGTTGCAACTAAGGCCAATAACTATGACACTTTACGTGAGCTAATATTGTTGGAAGACTTCAAGAAGTGCCTTCCTGATCGGGTGGTGTTGTATTTAAATGAACAGAAGGTGACCACTTTAACATCTGCTGCTGTTCTGGCCGATGAGTATGTGCTTACTCATAAATCATCCTTTGTTGTTAATGAAAAGCCACATGTTGGCTCTGTACCGCAGTTCCAGATTGTTAAAACCACTGCTCCAATAGAAAGCCGTGAATGCTTCTACTGTCACAAACCTGGACATGTCGTCGCTGATTGTTTAGTTTTAAAACGAAAAAAACAGCCAAATTCACAACCAACTAAAGGTGTTGGTTTTGTGAGAAAAGAACCCCATAATAAGAGTACTGATTGTGGTGACAAATTACTTGATCCCTGTTTTGAACCATTCATTTTTGATGGCTTGATCTCATTAACAGCTGATCCCTCTGATTTAAAGCCAATACGTATCCTAAGAGACACTGGAGGTTCTCAGTCAATCATTCTTGCTAATGTCTTACCTTTCTCACAGGAGAGCGCCTGTGGTTACAACGCTGTTCTGAGGGGGATAGAGATGGGCTACGCTCCAAGGCCAGTCCACAGAGTTCACATTAAATCAAAACTTGTCACAGGGTTTTTCCCGGTTGCTATCTGCCCTGATTTACCAATAGACGGTGTGGCTATGCTAATGGGCAATGACATTGCGGGAGGTTTAGTACTTCCCAGTCTGGAGGTTTTAGAAAATCCGTTAAATCAGACAACCTCAGACTCTACAGACCCGAGGCTGTATCCAGCCTGTGTGGTCACCCGTGCACAGGCACGCAAAGACACTGATATTTCAATCTCTGATTCTGTTTTGATGTCTCCATTTTCCAGTGTGGGTGATGCAGAAAGTAAAAGTAACAACAAGATGTTACTTCCAGATTTGGTGGAGCTGGGGGAGCCTGGTTCACTCTGGGAGAAAGCATCCATCCCCATGACCAGACAACACTTGTCATCTGCTCAACAAGCTGATGAAACATTACAAAGATGTTTCAAGAATGTGGTAAGTGCTGATCAAGCCAATAAAGAAAAACAAGCTTACCTTGTGGAGCAAGGTGTTTTAATGCGTCAATGGTCTTCATCAAGTGCGGGAAGCTCAGACTGGTGTAATGTTAAACAGATTGTTATACCCACCCCATATAGACAGAAAGTTCTATCTCTGGCTCATGAAAGCCAGTGGTCTGGTCACTTGGGTGTTACCAAAACATACCAACTTATGTTAAGGCACTTTTTCTGGCCTGGTATGAAACGTGATGTTTCAAAGTTCTGTCGTAGTTGCCATGTGTGCCAAATTGCTGGTAAACCAAATCAGGTGATACCGCCTGCTCCATTGTGTCCTATTCCAGTGATAGATCAACCATTTGACCATGTCATTGTAGACTGTGTTGGACCTTTACCCAGAACAAAGTGTGGAAATCAATATTTGCTCACAATTATGTGTGCTGCAACGCGATTCCCTGAAGCCATCCCTGTGAATAAGATTACAGCCAAATCTGTGGTTAAAGCTCTGACAAAGTTCTTTTCTGTGTTTGGTTTACCTAAAACTCTTCAAACAGACCAAGGAACAAATTTCCAGTCAAAGTTGTTCAAACAGGTAGCTAAGACCTTAAATATTAAGCATGTTGTTTCCTCTGCTTACCACCCAGAATCCCAAGGTGCTTTAGAACGATGGCATCAGACCTTAAAGTCGATGCTACGCAAGTACTGTCTGGAAACTGATAAAAGTTGGGATGAGGGGGTTCCGTTTGTATTGTTTGCTGCTAGAGAGGCTGTTCAGGAGTCCCTTGGTTTCAGTCCAGCGGACCTAGTATTTGGCCACACACCCCGTGGCCCGTTAAGAGCTTTAAAAGAAACTTTCTTGGTTCCTGTGGAAGGTTCTAAGAAAAGTGTGACTAAGTATGTGCAAGCCTTTCGTGAGCGTCTGTGTCAAGCTAATGCCCTAGCTAAGAAGCATTTAGCTGACTCTCAAAGAAAGATGAAGCAGCACTATGATAAAACATCTGTCAAAAGAGTTTTTCATGTAGGAGATCAGGTTGTTGCGCTCCTACCTATTCCTGGCTCAGCGTTGTCTGCTAAATTTGATGGCCCTTATGAAATCCTAGAAAAAGTAGGGGAGAATGATTATGTCATTGGTACCCCGAATCGGCGGCGCAAAACTCGTGTTTGCCATATAAATATGCTAAAGCTGTACCACACTCGTCCTGCATCTAGTGGGGTGTGTTCTCCTGTCGCAGTCACAACTCAATTAGAAGTAGATGAGCTAAATGACACTGATGGCCTAAGAATGAATTATCCCATCTGCTCTAGTCCTCGCCACCTTCCACCTTGTTAGAAACCAAGGTGGATGGTTCACCACGCTTTATCACTGACTTTCGTAAGGTAAATTCTGTCACTGTACCTGACGCCTATCCTCTCCCCAGGATTGAAGACTGTGTGGACAATATTGGAGCTGCAAAATATGTTACAAAGTTGGACCTTCTCAAGGGATATTGGCAAGTCCCTTTGACTGAAAGGGCTTCCAACATTTCAGCTTTTGTGACCCCGGATGATTTCTTGCAGTACACTGTCATGGCATTTGGCATGTGTAACGCTCCAGCTACTTTTCAGAGGCTGATAAATACAGTACTGCGTGGCATCCCCAACTGCAGTGCTTATTTAGATGATCTAGTGGTGTATACGGAAACCTGGCAGGAACATTTGCAAATATTATATCAAGTATTCCACAGCTTGGCACGAGCTTCCTTGACCCTTAACCTTGCAAAGTGTGAATTTGGCAAGGCCACTGTGACATATTTAGGCAGAGAGGTGGGGCATGGCCAAGTCCGTCCCCTCAACGCCAAAGTTGTGGCAATTAATGATTACCCTACACCAAAAACCCGCCGTGAACTGCGTAGATTTCTGGGCATGGTTGGCTATTACCGGAATTTCTGCAGAAATTTCTCTTCGGTAGTTCAACCGTTAACCAATCTCCTTAGCCCAAAAGCTGACTTTGTTTGGTCAGATAAGTGCCAAAATGCTTTTGAGAGTGCTAAAGTTCTTCTGTGCCACACACCAGTACTAGCTGCACCTGATCTGACCAGACCATTTAAGCTAGAGGTGGATGCCAGCGCTGTTGGGGCTGGTGCAGTGCTAATACAGGAAGATTTACAGGGTCTAGATCATCCTGTTTGCTATTTCTCCCGCAAGTTCAATAAACATCAACTGAACTATTCAACCATTGAAAAAGAAACCTTGGCTCTGTTATTGGCTCTTCAGCACTTCCATGTATATCTTGGTTCCAGTAGTTTACCGATCGAGATCTTCACTGACCATAACCCCCTAGTTTTCCTTTCTCGCATGTATAACCACAATCAGCGCCTTATGCGGTGGGCTTTAATTCTACAAGAATACAACTTAAACATTAAACATAAAAAGGGAACAGAAAATGTTCTTGCAGATGGCCTTTCCAGGATGTGAGTATGGTTTTTGTTTGTTTATATGTGTGACACTTGGTATTTACAAAACTGGATTTTGTAATTTAAGGGGGGGAGTGTTACGGCCCCTGGCCTCTTGAGGCTGTGCAGGCTCCTTTGTTTTGTCATGCAGGTTCAGCTGTGCAAGAAAACCTTTGCTGATTGGCTGCCTGGTGGCTGCAGGAGAGCAGCCACTCCATTGGACCAGCAAAACCAATCAGACTCTGATGAGGCCCACCTGAACTGTATAATAGGCCTGGAAATCATTCCTTCAGGGGGACAGCTAGTAGGAAGAGGTTTTGTAAAGCTGTTCCCCAACCTTTTGTTTGCTACTGTTTTACAGACCTCTTGGAACTTTTGTGTGCTCTGCTGAAGCAGTCTGACTGTTTGTGTTTGCTAGCTCTAAGCTAGTGGGGGGGTTTGGTGCTCCTTGTTGTCTTTTGATTTGGATTGTTTTTGGACTCCTTTGAATTAGTTGTGCTTCTTAGTTGGTTAAACCCTTAGTAATTTACTTTACTCTAAGCACTATTAAGATTATCAGACCTTTTGTGTTAAATGGGGTTGTATTGTTTTGTGTTTGTTAAAACCCCTTCTTTTTTGTAATAAAACTCCTTTTTATTATACTACTTTCTCTGGACCCATTTTTATGTTACTGCCCCTGAACCCCTAGACTTTGGGGACGTAACACATATTTAATTCATAGAAATTAAATATGGAGACACATTACCATTACAAGATGTTTTTTCACCGCGGTGGATAAGTCTGTCTAACTTAAAAAGTCTGAACACATCTTTTTAAAGGTGAGACCATCCCATGTTTTTAGGAGGAGGGGAAAATCTGTTTTGAACAAAGGAACTCTCTTTCTGACCCACCCCCTCAGCAATAAAACTCCATGTTTATCTTACGCTGGAGCAGGGAGACAGACACCATTCTGCTTTCCTCAGTAACCCCAACTAAGATGTATTTTTTAATTCTTAACAACCCCTCTGTTTTGATCTCCTATAGATCAAACCAATAACTAGGCTAAACTAAGTCTATGTCTTGAAACCCTTAAACAAAATGTAAATAGTAAGATGTAATATTGTAACCCACTGTCCCCTCTGTTGGCGACTTATGAAATCAAATGAAGTTCAAATGTTCCCCTTAAATGTAAAATAACCCAAGTATAAGCTAAAAAGCTACTAAACCTATCTGAATCTCTAACCTACTAGAATTAAGAAAAGTAAACACCTTTATCCGAGAGGTGCAAGGCTGAGATAAATGTGCAACTACCAGAAACTATTATATGATCTTAATGACTTTAAGAGTCCTAACCTAGATTAACAAAATGTCTTCTTAGAAATAAATATAACCCATGAAAGCACTACACACAGATCAAACCACAGAATACAAAGATTATCATGCAATGCAGAACCAAGATTCTAACAATACTAATATTGAACACCTTATGAATATGAAACTTATAAGACATATGCAGTGGTTACAAAACTCTCATTTTCTTTTTTCTTTTTTACACAATGCATTCAATTGTGGTCATGATGTCTTGCGTCTCAGAGATGTCTTCTCATTGCCCTTAAAGAAGATGGTTTAAAGAGTCAGTGTTCCAACCGCGGTCTCCACAGAACTGTATGTTAATCTTTATTAAAAATAAAAAAACTAAAACAAAATAAACTTCCAGCTGCCTCATCCGCGACTGGCTCTAAGCGACAAATTATTCCGGTGATCTTTCCTTGAACCCTCTGTTTGGCTGGTACACACGGCTCTGGAATCAGATGGGCCCCTGACATCTGGCCCACCACATCTGTCTGTTGATGACCTTAGCGCGCATCCTTCGAGGTCGGGGGTTGGTGGACTCTCTTCACATACTTGGACTCTTCTAATTTCATGTCTCCTGAAACTTACACGACAACCGTTTAGATATCAAATGTTGTGTGCTACCTGTAATTCCGGAGGTTGACTTCGGTCCTGAAAAGCTCCTTTCAGTCATATGGAATCATATCCTGTAATGAAATTAACTGAACACTCCCACAAGAAACACACTTCACAGCTTTTTCACCCCATTTCCAATTTCGTCTGTGCACAGAATTTTAGCCAATTGTGTTTAGAATTCTCCCCATTAATCCTTACCACCTTCCATTGTTCCATCTCCATCCTATGAGAAACCTATTTTAGAAATGTAATAGTTAATGAGACACTTTATCGCAATTCCTCTTTCCTGATGCTGGGCCTCTGATTGTCCTGCAAAAGAATGCCTGCACAAAAACTTTATACCTCCGGTGGGAATCACCCTGTCTGTGGAATCTAAAATTAGTTAATTTAGTTTGAAATCAAAGTACATTTTCCTGTAAGAATGTCAGAATGCTCTCTGGAATAAAAATTAAAGATTACCATCCATCACACCACTTAACACACACCTTTCAGCACGTCACCACACTTTACTTCTGTACCCTTTACTCCATACTTAGATGTCTATGCTGCAAAAAAGTTTCTACTTTTAATCTAAGAGAAAAAGCAAACCCCCATTTTGTTCACCTATCGTTTTATCCAGTTGTTACAAATCCTGATCCGGTTTACTACAACATATATATGTGGCTTTGAAACCTTAACTAACCTACCTGACACACCAATGATTTTAAACTAAACTAAATATGCATTAAGTTACCCTCTGTTTATCTCTGTTTTATCTTGTTTTTTGTAGTTTATATAGTTTTTCTGTTTAATTTAACATTCACTTTATTGTCCTGCTTAAACTGTTTAAACCTTTTTCCAAGAACCCCCCTCATTGAATCTGTCTCTAGCAGATACGTGGTGTCTGACACTTGCCCACTAAATCTAATTTGTAGTTCCGGCCTGTTTTGGGAGTCACTTAAACCAACATTCCAGAGAGCCATGGGTAAGGTCTTTTGTGGGGTTTTTCTTTTTGTTTAAACAACCGTTATCTGATTTACAACGCAGTTACATACCTCCGTGGGGTCCTGCACAAGAACCCTTCATTCAAATTACTTGTGCCAAGGGTTGATATAAAGTTTAAGATCTATATAACTCTACGATACATTGTTATCATATAAATGTTTATGTCATATCCCTCTGCTTGGAATAAAATTAATTTTGTTACAAAACATTACCACAGAATAGTATTATCCATCACAGGGATATCAATTAACTGCAAATAATTATCTGACTTGAAGTATGAAGAACACTGCCCTATATCCAGGATTCAGATCAAAACATAATGCAATTTCATAATCCCACAGATCTGCAAGAAGTCCTCCAAAAGTTGTGTAAGATCAGTGTACCCATTGAAATGATGACTGTAAACTAATTTGCTCACAGCAAGTTGATGGTATGAGAATGCTGAATGTTCCAAGGTACTTACATACTGATGCTGGTGAAGATTCTCAGTCATCCAGGTCATGGTCATTCCAAAAAAAAGGTAAAAAAAACAAAGCAACTGGACTTGTTTTCCGTAGTTGAAGACGTTTCGCTTCCTCTCCCGGAAGCTTTCTCAATTCAAAAAGTCTGGAGTAATGATGAGTAACAAGCTTTATACCATACCAAACAAAGGCCTGTAATGGCTTAGATAACATGCAAATTCAACCGAAACAGGACCACCCCTTAGTAATGGGCGGTCGTAAAAACCATTAAGCCAGCGGGATGGACCGAAACTGGTCCACTCCTCTGTAACGAGGAGTCGTTAGAGTGTTATTGGCTTGGCTTAAAGGAACAATGTTTTAATCACCTGAATGAGGGTGAGAGTTAAGTTGACGATTGGCTGGAATTAAACCTATAGCTGTGTTGTAAGTTTTTGAGAGTTGGAACCTAAGGCCTCCTCCTCTGTTTAAGGTTGGTCTTTCTCTCTTGACGTAGATGGCTTCCTTCACACCCCTTTCAAACCATCTGTCTTCTTTGTCCAAAATGTGAACATTTTGGTCCTCAAAAGAGTGTCCTTTGTCCTTTAGGTGTAAGTGGACAGCAGAGTCTTGACCTGAGGAGGTAGCTCTCCTGTGTTGAGCCATGCGTCTGTGGAGAGGTTGTTTGGTTTCTCCAATATAAAGATCAGAACATTCCTCACTGCACTGAACTGCATACACCACTCCGCTCATCTTAGGTTTGGGGGTTTTGTCCTTGGGATGCACCAGCCTCTGTCTGAGGGTCCTGTTTGGTTTGAAATGTACTGGGATTTTATGTTTGGAGAAAATCCTCTTGAGTTTTTCAGAGACTCCAGCAACATATGGGATGACGATGTTTTTGCGTTTATTCTTCTCACCATTATGTTCTGCAGCGGGTCTTTTGGATTTTCTTGCTGATTTGACAAAAGCCCAGTTAGGGTACCCACAGGTTTGGAGGGCATCTCTGATGTGTTTCTGTTCCTTGTGCTTCCCTTCTGTTTTAGTCGGGACGTGCTCGGCCCGGTGTTGTAAGGTTCTGATGACGGAAAGTTTGTGCTCCAGTGGGTGGTGTGAGTCAAAAAGAAGATATTGGTCTGTGTGGGTGGGTTTCCTATACACTTCAATGTTGAGGTTTCCATCTCCTTCCAAATTCACCAAACAGTCGAGAAAAGGTAGCTTGTTGTCGTTGGCATCCTCTCGAGTAAACTTGATGTTGTTGTCCACCGAGTTGATGTGTCTTGTGAACGCTTCCACTTCTTTTAGCTGGATTTTGACAAAGGTGTCATCCACATATCTAAACCAGTGGCTTGGTGGTGTTCCTCTGAAGGTTCCCAAAGCTCTCTTTTCCATTTCTTCCATGTAAAGATTGGCTACAATAGGTGACACTGGAGATCCCATGGCACAGCCATGCTTCTGTCTGTAAAATTGATCGCTGAACTTGAAATAAGTAGTAGAACTACTTAGTAGAACTACTTATTTCAAGTTCAGCGATCAATTTTACAGACAGAAGCATGGCTGTGCCATGGGATCTCCAGTGTCACCTATTGTAGCCAATCTTTACATGGAAGAAATGGAAAAGAGAGCTTTGGGAACCTTCAGAGGAACACCACCAAGCCACTGGTTTAGATATGTGGATGACACCTTTGTCAAAATCCAGCTAAAAGAAGTGGAAGCGTTCACAAGACACATCAACTCGGTGGACAACAACATCAAGTTTACTCGAGAGGATGCCAACGACAACAAGCTACCTTTTCTCGACTGTTTGGTGAATTTGGAAGGAGATGGAAACCTCAACATTGAAGTGTATAGGAAACCCACCCACACAGACCAATATCTTCTTTTTGACTCACACCACCCACTGGAGCACAAACTTTCCGTCATCAGAACCTTACAACACCGGGCCGAGCACGTCCCGACTAAAACAGAAGGGAAGCACAAGGAACAGAAACACATCAGAGATGCCCTCCAAACCTGTGGGTACCCTAACTGGGCTTTTGTCAAATCAGCAAGAAAATCCAAAAGACCCGCTGCAGAACATAATGGTGAGAAGAATAAACGCAAAAACATCGTCATCCCATATGTTGCTGGAGTCTCTGAAAAACTCAAGAGGATTTTCTCCAAACATAAAATCCCAGTACATTTCAAACCAAACAGGACCCTCAGACAGAGGCTGGTGCATCCCAAGGACAAAACCCCCAAACCTAAGATGAGCGGAGTGGTGTATGCAGTTCAGTGCAGTGAGGAATGTTCTGATCTTTATATTGGAGAAACCAAACAACCTCTCCACAGACGCATGGCTCAACACAGGAGAGCTACCTCCTCAGGTCAAGACTCTGCTGTCCACTTACACCTAAAGGACAAAGGACACTCTTTTGAGGACCAAAATGTTCACATTTTGGACAAAGAAGACAGATGGTTTGAAAGGGGTGTGAAGGAAGCCATCTACGTCAAGAGAGAAAGACCAACCTTAAACAGAGGAGGAGGCCTTAGGTTCCAACTCTCAAAAACTTACAACACAGCTATAGGTTTAATTCCAGCCAATCGTCAACTTAACTCTCACCCTCATTCAGGTGATTAAAACATTGTTCCTTTAAGCCAAGCCAATAACACTCTAACGACTCCTCGTTACAGAGGAGTGGACCAGTTTCGGTCCATCCCGCTGGCTTAATGGTTTTTACGACCGCCCATTACTAAGGGGTGGTCCTGTTTCGGTTGAATTTGCATGTTATCTAAGCCATTACAGGCCTTTGTTTGGTATGGTATAAAGCTTGTTACTCATCATTACTCCAGACTTTTTGAATTGAGAAAGCTTCCGGGAGAGGAAGCGAAACGTCTTCAACTACGGAAAACAAGTCCAGTTGCTTTGTTTTTTACCTTTTTTTTGGAATTACATACTGATAAAATATTGGGTTTTACCTGAATAAAACACCTGGTAACAGCAAATTCTGGTGAAAATCTGATATGTTTTTGCAGGCAACAGTTATATTGTACAATAGAAAAATCTCAATACTTGTGAGCTAATAAGAAATAACCTAACTAATGTGTGTAACCTAAAAAGCGTGACTCTGCAATGAATAGTATTTGGTTGAAAAACAAGACGTCTCACCCAGATCACCACTGTGCCTGCTAAGCGAGAGGCCCCCACGTTGTAAAAGCTGATAAGAACTCCCAGTCTGTAAATTTATGGCATGCAGTTGTGAGCATGCAGCATCACAGAACCCTAAATGTGAAAAATATCCCCACCCCAGTGGATTTTCTGCTAATAATTGTGATGGTAAAATACACCTTCTGCTGTCAATTATGAGCAATACGGTCCTGGACATAATAGAATTAAAACTCATGTTTAAAAGGAACATATCAGTTACATAGTAAACAATTTTAAGAGACAGTAGTATATTTTTCAAAACCGCAAACCTGTACTGCTGGTATCTGCTCAATCGGCTGCCTTAAGAATTATAACCTGCACCAATCCATTTGCCTAGAAGCTCAAAAGTTGGAGACACAGAAAAAATATGAGAAATTCCATTCCATTAAATTTGGTCAGAAGTATATTGGTAGAAATAACAGTCTGAATTACCTTAAAAAAGTCTGTTATCAGTCTGTGGTCCTTGAGATGGCCTCGGACTGACATTTTCAGCAGATCAGGCAGAAAAGAGATTGGAGTTTAGACGTCGCACTCACAGCTTACATTTGTGGAACTCCACATTTCGTCCCCCACGTGTTGCAGTGATTCGCTGTCGACGCACCTCAGTGACAAAGTTCTGGTCTACGACTCAGAAACTGGATGAGGCATGCAACTCCAGTGTATGCAGACAGTCATTTTGCCTTGACAGCTTAGGATCTGTGCTGTTCATAGGCGTTGGCCATTGTTCCAGGGTGAGGAAACATTGTGTATCACCCTTCCTTTGAGTCACAAGCAAATGGTGTATCAAATATTGTCTCAGCGAGCGTATCAAGATTTAAATTCATCAGCTGAGATATTGAAGAAGACATTTTTTTTTTTTTTGTAACACTATTACTCTAAATAATTCCCCTAAATTGGACTGATTTATTTAGGATCCACACCTGTGTGTTTGATCCATCCTACCGATTATGTTTAGATTCTGTAAATCCCAGTCAAACTTAGGAAGCTCAGCTAAAGTAGATAAAAGAAAGTGCTGTGTAACTGCATGCGGAGGTTAAACAGTGTTCTTTCAAGGAAGAAATTAGAAAAAACACTAACGTCACATTTTAAAATGGCTCCAAAACCAGTTTTGTGCCTTTGTGTAGAATATTGTAAATGCTGCCAGCCACGATGTTGAAAGGTTCATTCACCAGAAAGAGCACATTACCAAATGAACAAATATAAAAGATTCCTCGGCCTCTAAATTACTGTGTGACAAGGGCTTCTACATTTTGGTAAGACTTTGAAAATGTGGATACATATACTGAATAATTTGGGGACCGTCCTGCGATGATCCCGTAATATTTTCCATTTCTACTAGTTTTTGGTGTTCTGCAATACCAGTGTCTATATTAATATGATGCAAGCCATTAACATTGGTCATAGATTCCTCAATTTTAGCTGCTTCATTTGAGGATAACTTCAAAATTGACTCATGACTAAATGCAGGGTTAACAAAATCTGTCAAATCAACCGCAATATCTTTTTGCCCAAACTGGTAAGGTACATTTTAACCTTAACTTTTTAAGTTTTGCTTACTCGTGTCTTCCCAGGCTTGCAAATGAGCAAAGTTTATAGGGTGGCTATTGTCTGCTCTCTGTTAATCAGCTAGATTTAAGTCTGACGAATTATATCTATTTAGTTATCAATTATGACTAGGGCTATCAAACAAAGAAAACCTTTTAATCACTATTTAATCGCAAATTATATTTTATGTCTGAAAGTATATACATTCATTTAGGCATTTGTTGAAATGCTATTTTGCAATAGATAACACTCATTAAAATTACACTCTGGCAGAATAGGCCGGTAGCTGTAATCTGTAGGGTTGCTCTAAATTGAGTTTCGTTCCTGTGACTCTGGAACTAAACTATTTCTGCATTTTTTCAATCATTACTAGGGACTAAACTCATAATTAAAAGTTCTCCACGTGAAACCTGCACATTCATAAGTTACAAGGTGTTGAAAGAGCCAACTTTTTGAAAAACGTGACAAATCTGGGTTTTCCCTTAATTTTAAGTGCTTCCCATTTTTTTCAGAAGAGAAGAATGAAAACCAAGTTTCTTTTATCTGGTGTATCTAAATACTTTCTGCAAATATTACAGGCTTTGAATAGCTCACTCAAATGACTTCTGAGTTAAAGTGATATGAAAACTGCACGTTTTCAAGAAATTAAGGCCTTAGGCTGAGCTGCACCCATGGCTTTTCAATTTCACATTTAAAAGTAGGCCTACTGATATTTTACATCGAATCCAGTATTAAAATTGTTTATAAGGCACTTATTTACCATTCCAGCAATTATTAACTAAAATAGGAGATTAAATATGAGCCCCAACAACAATGACAGACACTTAGATGTACATATTTATCATTAGAGTTTAATCATCGCATTTTAATTTCAGAGCACAGGTAACATATTTATATTCACTAAAATTGGAAATTAAATATCAGCCCCAACAACAATGACATACACTTAGATATACATATTTATCATTAGATTTTAATGATAAAATTTTAATTTCAGAGCACAGGTAACCAATTTATATTATGAAAAAGACAATATGGCAATATTGATGAAACTGATGGGTATCAAATTGAGTTTACTCTATTTCAGAGTCATCATCAGAGGCATCATTGTCAACTCCGACTTCTTTATCATTGTCACAATCAATACATTTGCACAACTCAGTACATGCCAGATTAACTTTTAGACAGGAGCATCTCCCAGCCTGACATTTGTTAGTCTTACAAGCACAATGCACAAATTCAAGAACGGAATCTGGTGTTGCCTGTTTAGTCATCCACTTTATACAGAGTTCTGCATTTATCATCTCCCAGCCATGATCGGTTGGTGATGGGGCTCCAATTGTAGCAGACAACGAAAGTCTGTGTAAGTCACTTGGTAATTGGCACGTCTGAAGTGTAACTTCAATGCATCACTGATTGGTGGCATACTTGTTTTGCTTGGGTTAGTGCAGAAAATCCTGTACCTTGCTTAATCCACTCCACTACTCATTTACTGTCCATACATGGAACACACATACACTTCAAGATATTTGAAAGTGTCAAAATTTGGGTAAAAGTTCTCACCAAGCTTTGCAAATGCTGTGAGGAATGTTTCACTTTCCACAGCAGTCTTGAATGCTTTTGTTTTGCCTTTTCCATGAAAAGAGCTTGTGGAGTCACATTCAGTGAAAACATGGAAGCCAATGAGTGCCTCACAATCAGCAGGTCCAAGAGATGATGCTATCTTCAGATCCGAGTCCTGTTCTTAACACCAGTGGCAAAGTACAATTGTCCACCAATCTGAGACGGTAACCCTACTGACATAACAGCTACATCAGTATCAGGACTTTTATTCACTATAGTCTCATACAGCTGATGCATGTCGAGCATGAAGCAAGAGCCGAGTGTCTGCCTCCTCATGCTCACAACAGAGCTCATCACTTATGGAGCGATATTTGTGGCTTCTGATTGAGCGAGCAGGAACCAATCAGAGAGCGCAGTGAGACAACACGCGTGCGCTCAAAACCGGTCTGGTGCGCGCTCAACTCTGAAAAACTCTTCTCAACCCACTGTCCTCGCGCTCAGTTCCATCTCTGCTCGTGCGCTCAACCTGCGCATTCCACGTTCAACACCAGCTGTGCGCTCGCTCGGCTGTTTCTCCGCTCGCTCAACTCTGTCTCTGCGCTCGCGACTTCAAAAACTGTCCTCCTCACCAGCCAATCACAGACAAGTTTCTTTCCATCCAATCACTGCAAAAACGGATCTAAAAATAGGTAAAATATTCTTAAAATTTGTGTTTTTGTCCTAGATTTGAGCAGGTAAATAAGATTATCTGCCAATGGAATGAGTATTTTGACCCCTAAAATAAGATAATTAGATATGCATCACTTGAAATAAGATGATGGAGATGAATTGTTCCTATTTTAAGTGCAAAAATCTTATTCTATTGGCAGATGATTTTATTTACTTGCTCAAATCAAGGAAAAATACGCAAATTTTAGGAACATTTTACTTATTTTTAGTTCCGTTTTTGCAGTGATCAGAGTATGGCTTCAAACACTGCATTCAGATGGATTAAATCAAAATGCTGCAGCTTTTGGCAGAAATTACTAAACGTAATGGTGGTATTGAAGGAAAAAAAGAAAAATAAACAGTTTAATATTTTTACCTAACATATTTAGTCTAAAATATTTCCTTGAGCTACTAAGTGAGGTGTGGAAATATTGTTGTCTCTTTTTTAAAGATTTTTTTTCAGGTTCTGGGGGGTAATGTAAAATATTCTTTTGGTTTATGTTAAAGAAATTCCTACACTACATCCAGAATCAACATTTCATTACTCTACTGTAGGATTTTAATATAGACCCAAGGAAAGTCCTGAACTGAATGAGAAAGAGATCTATAGGATGAGATAAGACGAGGAAACCATCAAAACTCGAATCAATTTGTCTTTGCAAATCATGAATTGTTAAATATTTTTCTTGGTACTCATATTTCTGCAGTTCCGGCTGGTTATATTGTGTTTTATAGTTATTATTATTATTATTATTATTATTATTATTATTATTATTTTATTTTTTTATCTTTTTTTTTTATTGTTGAGTGTTTAGCCAAGTCATTTTATTAGATGTTATCTCTTATCTGATGTATCTCTTATCTAAAGTGCTTTTCAAATAATGATGACAATGATGATGATTATGATCAGAAGAAATTTTTGCATCTCTTCCCCGAAGCTGGAAAGAAAAGAGACAAAATAATTTTTCACACCTCACTTAGTAACTCTTAGTAACTCAAATATTTTAGTCTAAATATTTTAGGCAAAAATATTAAACTGTTTATTTATTTTTCTTTTTTTCCTTCAATACCACCATTATGTTTAGTAGTTTCTGCCAAAAGCTGCAGCATTTTGATTTAATCCATCTGATTGCAGTATTTGTGCTTGCGCGTGGAATGAGCAGGTCGAGCACGCGAGCACAGATGGAACTGAGCGCGAGGACGGTGGATTGAGAAGAGTTTTTCAGAGTTGAACTCGCGCCAGACCGGTTTTGAGCGCGCATGTGTTGTCTCACTGCACGCTCGGATTGGTTCGAATCAGAAGGCAAAAATATCGCTACATAATCACTGACACTGATATGTGAAGAACCTGCTGTTACTCTTATGAGGTGACACATTGATCCATGTGTCAAATAGACATCTATTGTTTTTTTCACACTTTTGAAGTCTCCCTCTGCCTAACATGAGTACAGAAATTCTTCCCCACTAGTCCTTTGCTGCTTACTATGGATCTGAATCTTTTAAGAACCATCAGATGCTCTTCTCATTCTCTCAGTGTTTTTTGTACTGATGGCCGGATAACGGTCCGTAACATAATCCACTCTGCTGCAGCCCGACTTCTGTGCTTGTTGGATAACCTGGGTTAGTATCAGATCACCAAGCTCCCCAAAGGTTGCTGGGATATTTTGCAAACTCTGGATGAGTGCCATACCATCGATTATGAGATGTTTACCAATGTTGACATTCGTAGAACTTCCTGGTTACTTATCAGTCTCTGTTTAACAACGGTTCTGCAAAACTCTTTGTAACCTTCAGACAATCTTCCATCTGGTGTCTGACTGGAATTAAAAAGTGAAATGAAATATGAGTAAATAGAGAGGCACAACAAAAACTCACATACGGCTGGCTATGTTATGTGCCAGTTATTTATCATCAGGGTAGGTCTACATCAAATGTAACAAATCCTAATTTCAAAACTTGTCAGTAACAATGAGAGAAATTTCATAATATACCTTTCTGATTTAGATCTTGTCAAGAATTTGGTGTATGATCCATAGCAGGTTCTGTGATAGGAGACCTCAAGAGCTACACAGTCCTTATCTCTTATGTGTACAAACACACTCTCATCCTTCTTTGCTTCTGCTGCTTTTCGCAACAATCCTAGAAATATAAAATATTTATTATACGACACGTCAATATAAACCGCATCATGGTACATATTTACAAAAAAATCTATACCGTGGGGCATCATTCCAAGAAAATTGCATTTATCAACATAGCTGAGCCAAACAAACATAAACATTATGATGACATTATTAAACCTTTTTCCTATAGGCCTAAATATGTTTCTATCCGCATGGCTAAAGATATAGACAAGTCATACATCCACTTAATTTAAGGAAAAATTTAACAATAGATTACAGAGAAAGTATTAACTTACCACCATCAACAGTCTCTGCCTTGACAAGTTTCACCCTCTGGCGAGAATTACTGACAGTCTCAAACTTCTCTCTTATTTTGCATATAATGCAGACAGCTGGCAGCACATGTTTTCTTGGCTGGCTATGACCAGCTTTTGGATTATCTTGTTGAGGAGGGGCAAATCCGATGGCGATGTCTTCTCTTGATCTCAGTCGTTTTTGGTGATTTGATATAGGGCAACTTATTAATGTCCTGTTCATCAGATACGGGCTCGTGCTTTCGTTTCTGGGCAGCATTTATTCGCTTCCTGTCGGTAAATCGGCGATAACAGGTCGGGTGGTAGCCAATGTGGCTTGGTATATCATCAAATTCGAAGGAGAGGAGGGGAAGCGCGTTATCGGCAATCGTCCGTTCATCGCCGGCTAAATCAGCCCAAACACGGCAAAAACTACGAAAAGTTTCCCACCTCGTTTGAGTAAATGGTTCTGTGTGTTCTCCGTCATTCCCGGCAACATGCAAAAGGCATTCACATTCCATATTTACAATGTTTCCGCTGGATTTTCTTCCTATCCCGAATAAACACATTTGTTTACTATGAGCGCCGCCATGTTGTTTGATGACGTCACGACCTACTTAGGTCACCTGATTGGTTAAGCAGCGGCCGGTCGCGACCTAAATATTACGACATTTTCTCGTCTTAAACTGGCTGTAACTTGCCTTGTGCGCGATTTTGTGTGGAGAACTTTTTATTCTAGGCATTTGAATATATGATCTATCATTTAAGACAATAATAGAGTAGTTCCACGAATACAGGAACGAAAGTGAACGCTACAGTTTTCAGCTACCGGCCTAGAAGGCATGTTCCCTTTTTTTTCAATTTATAATGCCTCAAACAGATGTTTAATGTACTGCCAAATTTTCAACAACTTTTCCAAACTTCTAACCACTTTCTAACTTTTAGGCTACAGTTTAAAAAAAAAACTCTCCAAAACTCACCAAGATGTAGCAGGCCGTGCTCTCACTCTAATGCAACTCACCCATTCAGCTTGCAGCCAATACCTCAAATCGCTTGTCTGCATTGAAACTTGTCCTGCACTTCAACAAACATCATTAATGCATCAACCTTTTTTCCAATGATTTCCAAATTCCCCTTTAGTTTTTATTTTCACCCATATTTTTACTTATCACTTTTTACTTAACAAAATTAATCTGCTCCCCAGTCACTGCTCTTATCTTTAGGCCCACGCACGTGGAGAAATTCACACCCTCATGAAGACACACACACACACACACCCCCACTCTCTGCAGGTCCGCAGGGCCCAACCAATTTCTCACGCTCTGTCACACAGCATGGCTCTCATTCAGAACCGAGACATTCAAAATATTAGACAAGACGTACCAAACATAACATTTAAGACAGACAGCCTGGCGTGTCACAGAGAGACCCACGTCCCTTCCGTAGTCGACGAAACGTATCCTTAGTTTAAAATCTCCTCGTCTGATCGTCGTGTATCAGAACCTAGTTCTGATACTAAAAAACAATTCAATTGTTCTCCTGGGGCCCCTTTTTAATCTCTGTTCTTTCTTTCTCTATTACAAACCTATCCCCTGCTTCTTTATGACACCTCAGCCGTAAAATTACCAGTTTGTCAGTCTGGTTTCCATTTGGCCAATCCCCGGACATTTTTTGTCTTTGCTTTTATCTTTTTTTTAATTATTATTATTACAGTCTCACCATCTAAGGATTCTCGACTGCCATTACTATTTTCCTACAGTCTCACCATCTAAGGATTCTTGACTGCCATTTCTATTTTCCTACAGTCTCAGCATCTAAGGATTCTCGACTGCCATTTCTATTTTTCTACAGTCTCACACTCTAAGGATTCTCGACTGCCATTTCTATTTTCCTACAGTCTCACCATCTAAGGATTCTCAACTGTTATTTCTATACATAAATTCCATTCAACCCTCTCATAAAAGTTGCTCTGTTCAACCTCTGATAATTTGAGAAGAGAGAATCTTAAACCACAGCACCACAGAAATTTGGCCTAAACAGTTAACATTCTGCCAATGGAGAAAAATCTCCTCACATTTTTCCGGTCGACCGGTGATGCTGCAGAATTAGTCCTCTTTTCGTGTCCAATTTTCAAACAGACTCTCACTCACAGCCAAAATCCGAGGGGTTTCGGCACCATGATAAGATCGGGTTTTACCGGGCTGCTGTTACATGTCTATTAAAAACCCATCTTTCCTAGTTCCGGATTTGGCTATAAATGAGGAAACATTGATCAGAGGTAGAACCAAGGACCGCGGAACCGGTAGGGCCAGTAGGGCCGCGGCCCTACCTACTTTTGATGATCAAATATGTAAAATAATATATATAAATAAAATTAAATTATTCAATAGCAATTTTTTCAAATGCACAATAGTCTATGGCAGCAGCATCATTCTCCAATGAGAAACGATAAATCATCCCATCTAAAAATGTATAGGGTAGTTCACTGCTTTTGTTTTCATCCAGGTTTTTCGCGCATGCGCGACAGAGAAACTGCTCCAGACAGCCGCAGAAGCGGCTGCTGCTGCTGTAGCAGCCGCTTCTCCGGCCCGTGTAGCGATCACCACCTCCCCTCCGCCGCTATTTAAGTAGAACAATGACTAGAGCAGAATTAAGTTGTATTTACCGGATATGAAGTGTAGACTGCAAATTTTGTCGTAGTATGTTGGCTCCCCCAGTCCATTGGGAGTGTCTGCCTGCGCTCTTTTCATTGAAAATATCCATTTCTTTCTTCGTCCTTCCTCCTTCGGTAAACGACAGAAATGTACATCCAACGATTTGGAATGCCTCTGTGTGCAACCGGGAGCACAACAAGTCGTAGGCATTGTTTAGATTCCAAAAATAAACGAAGTAAAAGTACGCTCTAAATCACCCGTTTTGTCATGTAGTAGACGAGAACAGTACTGTTTGTGTCTACACGCCGGACCTGGACTGGACGTAGCGCTGACGTCACGCGTGAACTACCCTATTGGCTGATTGGGTCATGTGATGTAAACAAAATGACCGCTACTTCGTTTGCTTCGTTAGCTTAGCTAGCTTTAAGGCTGTGTCCACTGCAAGTGCTGAGAGGTGTTTCTCGTCCCTCCGTCGTATCAAGACTTATCTGAGATCAACAATGACCCAGAAAAAGACTAAATAGCTTGATGTGGCGCCAACACACAGGGATCTTTTGACCACAGTGGATGCTTTGAGGATAGGACTTCATCCAGCATAATGGCAGACAGACACACTTTTTCGGGAATATTTAGAGCAGGGGTGAGTTTGACTTTTCTTTTTAAAGTATTTTTATTCTGTAAATATTGTGTTAGCTGTAATATAATGATTGTAAGTGGAAATAAATCCGGGGCGTGTGTGCTGGAACGTCAGAAAAAAAGTTAAATAAATGGGTAGTTCACTTTCATCCGGGTTTTTCGCGCATGCGCGCCAGACTGATGGGCCCGACCAATTTGAAATGCGTTCCGCGGTCCATGGGTAGAACAGTTTAAATGCATATTTAATTCATAGAAATTAATATGGAGACAGAGTATACATTACCATTACAAGATGTTTTTTCACCGCGGTGGATAAGTCTGTCTAACTTTAAAAAGTCTGAACACATCTTTTTAAAGGTGAGACTATCCCATGTTTTTAGGAGGAGGGGAAAATCTGTCTTGAACAAAGGAACTCTCTTTCTGACCCACCCCCTCAGCAATAAAACTCCATGTTTATCTTACGCTGGAGCAGGGAGACAGACACCATTCTGCTTTCCTCAGTAACCCCAACTAAGATAAATTTTTTAATTCTTAACACATGAGAGCGAGGATTTTCGGTAAGTTATTTTTTAATTTAGAATTTTTAATTTAGAATTTGCGGGGAGGGTTACCGACCAGAGCGGCGGAGGGATACCAGCATGTGCTGGAACGCTTTTATATTTTATTATTTATACAATAATGACCACCTGCCCTATTTACTAGGGGGCAAATATAACTCAAGTCACTTCAGCGTGATCTCTCCTCCTCCGCTGCAGCGCCGGTAAAGCTGTGCTGCGGCGGAGCGTGCGCGCGCGCACACACACACACACACACACAAATACACGCGCGTATATGTATATCTTGGGGGACCCGACTGAGTTTGCACTGGAAATAGGTACAGCTGGATTCCGTCAAAAGTCCGGTTTCTGTCAAGAAACTCTTCTAAAAAAATCCATATCGCTATCAGATGATGATAGCTCTACGGAACTCCCATCACTGTCACTAAGTACTTCATCACTCTCTGCTTCGTACAGAGCACCAGTCGTCGTCGTCTTGGAAAATAGTGCGTCGTTGCTCAAGAGCGGGTCTGCTGAGTGACGTCACAAAATGGGAGGTGACAGTACTGTCTGGATTCCATGAAGATGGAAAACCTCCCGGGCCAAAATTTCCCCCATCTCTTGCGGACGGGAGTTTGGGCAGCGGAACCAAGTGGACCATCTTGGAGAACCGATCGATGATGGTGAGAATGACAGAATTACCCTCTGAAGAAGGTAAACCGGTGATAAAATCCATGGCAATGTTAGACCATGGTCGAGACGGAACAGGTAAAGGTCGGAGCAAGCCGGAAGGAGGTTGTCTGGAGGTCTTAGCCTGATTACATTGGGGGCAGGCTGCCAAAAACCCCCGCACATCGGCAGACAGAGAACTGTGTCCAAACATAACGAATAGTTCTGGTAACCCCGGGATGACAAAAAAGACGAGAACCATGACAAAAATCTAACACATTCTTTCTTAGCTGATCAGGAACAAATAAACAATTATTAGGACAAGATTCCGGGGGTGGAGTATTACTAAGAGCCCCTCTAACTTCTCTCTTAATATCAAGCATAGTGATGGCACATCTTACCGACTTCGGTAGAATAAAACCCTCAGCACCAATGGTACTCTCTTCGTCCACCTCGAACATCCGAGAGAGTGCATCGGGCTTAACATTCTTGGTCCCGGGTCTGTAAGACAAAGAAAAGTTAAATCGGCCAAAGAATAGTGCCCACCTCGCCTGTCTAGGGTTCAGTCTCTTGGCTGATTTCAGGTACTCCAAGTTCTTGTGATCAGTTCACACCACGAAGGGGATCTTGGACCCCTCCAGCCAATGTCTCCATTCTTCTAATGCTAACTTGACTGCTAACAGTTCCCGATCTCAGCACAACTGAGTTCATAACAGCTAATTAATAAATGCATTAGTAGTATAAATCATTAAAATCTTATAGCTTTTTGCCACCATTTGAATTATATTTGTTATAGCTAATATACGAGTTTGAATGACTTATTTAAATTATAATACCAAATTATAATTAACAATAATCATATTCTATCAGCTTCTGGCATAACACGTGGGTACCTAGATCATGGGGAAAATGCCTATTCCTGGAGAAGGAAGAAATCAATCAATCAATCAATCAATCTCTCTCTCTCTCTCTCTCTCTCTCTCTCTCTCTCTCTCCCCCACACACACACACGCACAGTCAACATGCACTATTCACATCTTGCTGTCTTGCTGTCTATCTGGTGTGTCCTATATTTGTTATATTACTCTAATCACTTGCTGTTGTCTTTCACTCATCACTTGCTGGGTATCATTACAGGGTATTTTCTTGGTTTGAGCATTGCAAATCGGTTCATGACACTATTATGGTCTGTTACACCCACAATTCCCCTCTCAATGGACGTCTGCTGTGCATGTTCAGTGTTTTCTTATTACATTTTTTTAGAATTGTAGTTTAAAGGACGATTAAATGAAATTATGCAGACAAAATTAAAATGTTGCACACTGCTTATGACTTGCACGACAACAAAGCTTCACATTCTTTACAGCTTCACAAAATGCGGGACAGGTGGTCCCAGTTTGATAATATTTAGCGAGTTTTTGATTTACACACTGTTTAATGTTTGATGATGATCATGTTATTTTATATTTGAGTGAGTGAGCAATCTTCTATCACTTGTTTCAGCTTCTTCTTCTCCTGTGTTTTTATCCTGAGGAGATTCTGTACAAGAAGATGCCAGTACAAGTGCTAATGTATAACGTTAGCCTGTATTGGTAATAATAACTAGCTAGTTAAACAAACAGGCCGACAGTGATGATGATTATCTTCAGACTTTAAGGATATAAAAAATTAATTCTTGACTTACCCACTGACTTCTTTCCAAAAAATCCTCAAAGTCTCATTTGCTTAATTTTCTATATTTCTTTCTTTCCTGCTCGCTCTGTCTCCGTTGTTAACTCACACTCATTCATACATCTATTGACTGTAGCTGTAGCAGCAGCTTGCACTGTAGCGCTTGACTGTGCTAGCTCCTCCCCTACCTGCTGCTGCTGCATATTTAAAGTACTTCTTGATTCTGAGATCATACAAGTTGCTAAATGTTAGAAAGTTCACATATTATTATGACCTGAGGGGAAAAAAATCAAAAATTCAAAGAAAAAGTGGATTTTTAAGGCTTTTTAGCTCAAGGCTCATAAAAAAATGTTGCATGACCGATGACGTAATTCGTGGGTAGGTGTTGATCTGTTGACATGGTAACAATATACTTCCTGGTTGCAAACTCGCTTTCTCAAAGACAAATAGATGGATTAAATTAGGGCTGAACAATTTTGGAAAGTAATCTAATTGCGATTTTTTTTCTTAATATTGCGATTTAATGTGATTTTTTTCCCAGTTTAATTTATCATGTCTTTTTAAACATATACAAACAACAAATCATTTTGTTTCCTCGCTGTGCAGATTAGTTGCTAAAAGACCCGTAGCATCTAAACTCAGAGCAGAAATGATTGCGTTCTGCCTACACTATATTTCAACCAAAATTGCAATTTTGACTTTTCTCTGCATTAACCACAAGCAACAAAAATGGCGTCTAAATAAAGACGTTTGTAAACAAGGACTATTCAAAACAAGAACTTTTAATGTTTCTATTAATCAGAATATTATTCAAGAGAACAGCTTTTAGTTGATTTGGACATCAATCCTTGTTGAACATAAAGTGCAACCAACAAGCAAGTCTAAGTATTAAACTGATTGACCTGTACTTAATGCTATGTATGATTATATAAACTCTAAAACAAGTAATAAAATTAGATTATCTCACTGCTGCAACTGTCTTCCCTTCCATGTGGAGGCAAACCCACTTTAAACATTTTACCAACACCTAATGGACGTGTCTAATTCCCTAATTGTTAAATAGCCAAAAATTGCACACTCTGGATTTGGAAATTGCGTTTTTTTAAATCGCGATTATATTGAAAATGCGATTAATTTTTCAGCCCTAGATTAAACATGGCTAAAAAGTGTGTGGCTTATGGTTGGTCAAATACCCAACAAGGATAATGTCTCTTTACACACATTTCCGAACCCAAAAAGTCCCGGTGTTGTGCGAAATTCAGTTCCCCTGTGAAAATATGTTCCCCTCTGTGTCGGGAGCTGCAGCCAGAGAGGCGGGGTTTCACGGCGCCTCTGATCGGTTTCTCGGTAAAACAACTCATATAATCATGTCAAGATTATAACATTCAGTTTAATCGGCAGCTGTTTACAAAATTGTAAAATAAAAATAAATAAACGCTGTCTTCAGGCAGCTGAAATGTCCATATTCTCTCCTCTATCAGCCATCATAAACGATGCCAGACAATTGAGCTTCAACAAGTTGTTTCCGTGTTTACATCTGAACGGTCAGCCATGACCGCGATTATGAGCACCAATTCCAATTAAACATTAGCAAACCATTCCGTTTATTCTCCTAAAATGTTTTTCTCAGACTTACCCGAGTCGTATCAGATGCTTGCGCTGTCTTTCGTGTTAAAATCATCACTTTGTGAATCACCATCTGAACTTCTCGTGGTGTACTTCATTGAACTCTCTGTAGCGTAGCCTGGGCAACGCCCACAAACTACGTCATCGACCCAAATTGTGGATTTTCAGCCTAGCGGTCGCCGAGGGGGCCAAGATGGCAGCCTGCACACACGCTTCTCTGTGAGCTCCTCCGAGTTTTGTGCACCACTTACCTATAAACTGCGGTAAACTTAACGGAACATCACTTTCAAGAACTGGTATGTGAACGAAAAGACAATAAGAGAAATAAAGTCTAGCCCGTTATCGATGCTGAGAAGCCTTTTCTTTTACTTTTTCAACCTCTTCTACTTACCCCGAGCTAACTAGCCAAAGACTAACGCTAGCAACATGACGAAACGTAAAGAAAAAAAAGGGAACATTTTGATGGACTGGAGTGATGATTCTCCGCTCAGCTTATGCTCTCCTTTACCTGATACTCCTCTCTCAAGTCCTGTCTCCAAGAAAGCATGCTCGAAAGACAACGATGAGGTTTCCAATGCAGACATACTGAGAGCTATTCAACAGTTAACAAGCAGGTTCATATCTCTCGAGCAAAAAATCAGCAATAACACTGAAGAGATAGTTGCTATCAAAGAAAACATGGAAGGTATCAAACACATAACAAAGACAAATAATGACAAGCTACAAATGATGAACCACTGGTTCAGTGAATAAGATGAAAAGATTGAAGAAGAAGAGCGTTACAGCAGACGCTGGAATCTAAAACTTTTCAACCTACCGGAATCCACCAATGAATCCATGGAAGATCTAAGGAATCAGGTCTTCCAGATTTTTGGGCAGATGGCTCCAGAAGAAAAGAGCAAGCTGGGATGTCTCGTCGACACGATTCACAGAGTTGGACGTCCCAGAGATGACAGAAGTCCCCGTCCTGTGATAATCCAATTCACCATGCGCACCTTCAGCCAGAAAATATGGAAATCCTCGATGACCGCCGCGGTGATGCAAGAGAAAAAGCTGCGACTTACGGAGGACCTGACCTATGGTGAAAAACAGCGACGCAATAAACTTTGGCCACTTGTTGAAAAAGCTCGCAAAGATGGAAAGAAGACAGCATGGCGTGGTCCTGATGTGATCATCAAGGGAAAGAAGAGTGAGAAGAGGAAGAAAAAGTCAAAATGTTTGTTGACATCTTCTTTAATTGTTAACTGTTCAAAAACATTTTATGGAATGCATTCCAGTTTTACTTGCATAACATAGTTAAACTGATTAATGGTGCCTAAACTTCAGAGTTTAAACTTCAGAGTTCACACCTCGAAGCCTTTGCACTAGCAAGCCCTTTTTTTCAGGGCTAACATTATCTTTTTTTTTTTTGTTCTTCGGACATTGTGCTCTTAAATATTTAATTTTCTTAATTTTTTCTTCACTGGAATGGATGTTTTTAATTTTAACACATTGAAGATAGTTTCACTTAATGTTCGTGGATTGAGAAACCATATAAAGAGAAAAGCAATATTCCTTTTTCTTCGAAAAACAAATGCTAATATTATCCTCTTACAAGAAACACATTCATGCGACTCAGACTATAAATTTTGGAAAAACCAATGGGGAGATCAAGCACACTTTTGTCATGCTACACATAATTCTGCAGGCATTGCATTTCTATTTAATAGGTTTACAGGTGATATCTTAGAAATGTACAACTCTAATAATGGTAGGTGGTGTATCATCTTATTCAAACTGGACAATACCCTTTTTATAATATGTAATGTATACGGTCACAATGAAACCACTCATGCCAGAACTATGTTTACAGAAATCACATCCAAAATAAGGAATTTACGAATAAAAAATAAAGAGGCACTCCTGATCATTGGTGGAGATTTTAATGATGTTCCAGATGATCGGATAGACAGGATTCCAGAGAGAGTTTCCCAAAACTTTCGTTTCAAAGCCACACATTTTATGAACCAAGAGTAATCAATAATAGATGCATGGTGTTTCTTTTATCCAGATTGCTCAGAATTTACCTGGTCTAATACTAGAGGAACATCACAATCCAGAATTGATTTATGGCTAACCTCCTCTTCATGCTTAGAATATATTTCAGAAATTAATCACTCTTACGCGCCTTTATCTGATCACAAACTTATCTCAATACATTTAAATGGTTCTAAAGAGAACAGCAAAAATTTAAGGGGATACTGGAAATTAAATAATAACCTGCTTCAAAATAAAGAGTTTCAAGACTCAGTTAAATTGATAGCTTCACAGATATTTCCTAAAAATGACATGAACCATTTCCAAAAATGGGCATACTTTAAATTTAAAATTAGAGAAACTGCCTTCTTCTGCAGTAAAAATATCAAAAAAGCCAAAGACAAAAAAGAAAAGGAAATTATGGAGTTGAAAACCTTTCTAAATAAAAAAATCTGTCAGAAGAGGAACGAATCAGATTGTTACAGCTCCAGAATGAAATTGACAATTTATATACCGAAGCTGCTAAAGGTGCATTTATTCGCTCTAGGGCTAAATGGTTAGAACATGGTGAGAGAAACTCAAGCTATTTTTTGCTCTCGAAAAACGCAATAAAAAAAGATCTAACATTTCGGCACTGAAAATAGACAATAAATTAAACACCAATCCCAAAGACATAGCAGAACATATCTGTGCTTTCTATGAGGACTTGTATAAATCTAAATATGAACCAGAACATTGTGAAAAATTCTTAGATAGTATTAAGGACTCTATCCCAAAGATCAAAGAAGAATTTAAACAACATTGTGAAAACCCTATCTCCAGTCTAGAACTTTATGAAGCTTTGAAACATATGAAGACCGGGAAATCACCAGGAATTGATGGTTTATCCGCTGAATTTTATAAAATTTTTTGGGATGTTATTGAAACCCCACTTTTGAATTTATATAAGCAATGTACTGAAAATAATGTAATGACTTCAACGATGAAACAAGGTCTAATTAGCCTAATTCCAAAACCCAATAAAGACCCCCTATATATAGAAAATTGGAGACCCATCACACTCCTGAATGTAGATTATAAATTATTTGCAATGGTATATTCTAGGCGCTTAAAATCTAATCTTGGAGATTTAATAAGTGAATGCCAAACAGGCTTTATGTCTAACCGACACATCAGTAATAACATCAGATTAATCTTAGATTTACTTGACTACTCGGATCATGTGGAATCACAAGCAGTTATTGTATTTCTAGATTTCTACAAAGCTTTTGATACGTTAGAACACCCCTTTATTTTTAATACATTGAAGTTAATGGGATTCGGAGAAAACTTTATCTCAATTGTTAAAATGTTATACAAAGACATTAACAGTAATATAATGATTTATCCCACCACCTCAAAGATTTCCAATTAACCGTTCCGTCCGTCAAGGATGCCCAATTTCTCCCTCTTTATTCTTAATTGCGGCAGAACTCCTTTCCATTAAAACGTTAAATAATAATTTAAAGAGTTTAACCATATTTCAAAAGGAACTTAAAATTACACAATTAGCTGATATACAGCTCTATTTCTAAAAGACAAATCTCAAATTTAACAAGCTTTACAATTGGTTACTGATTTTTCTAAAACTTCAGGTTTATATCTCAACATTAACAAACGCGAAATCTTGTGTCTTTATGATACTGATTGTACAAACATGTGTAATATTCAAGTAAAGAAAACAGAGAAATACTTAGGCATAGACATCACTAAAGATTTGTCTTCCAGACAGCAACTTAATTTCCTCCCCAGAATTAGAAAAATCCAAAATATCATGAATATGTGGCTCCAACGTGACCTTTCGATTTTTGGCAGAATTCTTTTATCTAAAGCCGAAGGCATTTCGAGACTGGTATATCCTGCCCTGTCACTTTTTGTTGAAAATTCATCATCCAAAGAAATAAATAAAATTTTCAGCAAATTTACCTGGAAAAATAAGAAACCTCTTTTGAAGAATGACATTCTCTCAGCACCCAGGATACAAGGAGGATTTGAATTATTAAATTTCAATGACTTGAATAACACCTTTAAAATAAAATGGATTAAGGAATGTCTCAAAAACCCTGATTCATTTTGTTTTTTTTATTACAAATAATATTTTTTTTAAAATTGGGTGGTCTGCATTTTATACTCACCTGTAATTACAGTGTTACCAAATTACCTTTAAAACTATCCAAATTTCACCAACAGGCTCTCTTAGCATGGAAACTCTGCTACTCCCACAACTTCTCTCCTCACAAAACCTTAATTTGGAATAATGAAGATATTACTATCAGGAAAAAATCTATATTTTTACAGAACTGGGTTGATAAAAATATAATTTTTGTATGCAAACTTTTTGATTCTCATGGTATAATGCTTAGTTATGAAAATTTCCTTAAACTTAAATCCTTTCCTGTCACATATAAAGAATTCAATTACGTAACTAAGGCTATCCCTAGTGGCCTTTCTCTCCTGATTCGGAGCCATTATCAGTACCATGACGCACTTAGAATAAAACCCCTTCTTATGATTAATGGTCTTGATGTAACGGACTCAAAATGCAACAACAAACATGTACGTAATTGTTTTTACGAAAAGAGAAGGATAAATCCACGAGGAAAAGCATTTTGGGATAACATCTTTATGGAAACTGACTGGAAGAAGGCCTGGTTATTACCTTATAAGTACTGTATATCCAACTAGAATCGTTCAACTTCTGAAGAAGTTGAAGAAGGCGCCCGCCTGGTGGTGTGCGTAACCGTCAAAGGCAAAGCTTCCGAGTTCCTTGGTCGTAGGCTTTTATCACTTGGGGATTTTAAATCAAATCTTCTGAGTGTGAAAAGGATTTGTCTTCGTCAAAACCAGCCGACAGGAGAAGGTCTGCATCCAAGCAGCATGGAAAATTGGCGTTATTAAAACATGATTAAATACTTCAATGTAGCATGAAAAAATTAAATATGTGAATAAAAATCTTAAAGGCATTACAAACTACTAAAGGAAGTACAAACTGTGAAGCAGAAGTTGGTGAGACCTTCCTAGAGCTACTTCCAGTTAGCAACATGCTAAGCGTTAGCCGCTAACATGGTCGTGTCCAGTATCATCTGACTTCCTCATTGCGTACTGCATTAGACAATGTAGCTCCCTTGAAAAAGAAGGTGAATATTCACAGGAAGCTGGCTCCTTGGTTTAATTCAGAGCTGCGTTCCTTGAAGCACAATGTTAGGAAATTGGAGAGAAAATGGCGCTCTACACACCAAGAGGAATCCTACTTAATCTGGAGGGACAGACTATTGTTGTATAACAAGACTCTTCGCAGAGTTAGAGCAGCATATTTTTCATCATTAATTGAAAAGAATAAAAATAATCCTAGATTTCTCTTTAGTACAGTTGCCAAACTTACCCAGAGCCACAGCTCTGTTGATCCATCCATTCCCTTAGTAGTAATGATTTTATGGGATTCTTCATAAATAAAATTGATGCCATTAAAAATAAAATAATTGGCATCCTCCCAAACATGATTACCTCGTCCTCAGTAAGTGAGGCAGCATTGGAGGAATCTTTAGAATCTGCGCAGTGTTTGAACTGTTTAGAAGCAGTAGAGCTTTCTGAGCATAGCTCTCAACTCTCACGCATTGACCGTGTGACACACGCATTTCACTAACTTCACACGCTCACACGCAACACATGGCATTTCACACGCAAACATGGAATTTCTCACGCATAAAAATCACAAAGCCCATCTGGGCTGCGGACGACAAAACTCCGCCTTCTGCTGAGCTGATTCGGCTTCTTTTACAGTTTGTGGCCATCAGTAATTCCTGCTGCAGTTCGTGTTAACAGAGCAGCAGGAAGAGTGATCAGAGTTATGAATAATTTTAGTCTTAACAGTGGTGAAAGTGAGCCGGTAAGGTCCTGTACCGCGTACACAGGAGGGGAGGGGAGGGGGGAGCTGCTGCCAGATGACCGGTTCATTCAGAACCAATCATGGCTGCATGCTGGATAATAAAACAGTTCTGCTAACCAGATGCAGTTTAAAAAGCCACTTAGTCTGTTTATAAGTTTCGTTTTTATTAATTCTGCATTTTTTTAACTACATGCACCGTATTTCTGTGCCTCCGCGCTTGCTCCTCTCCCTCCCCTCCTTTCCCTCGGAGCAGGTGCTTTCTGGGCGTCAGTGCGCCCAGAGCGCACTGACGAGAGCAATAGAGATTCGTCTGGTCAGCGCGGTGACTGACTGAGAAACCTGTCGCTGTGAAAGGTGATGAGAATGTTATAAACTGTAACAGTCTAGAAGTGCATTGAGCTGAAAAGAGGGAGACATCAGTAGCTGGATCGTGCGTAAAGACGCAGCGGGAACCTCTGTGTGCTTCAGTGTTGCTGCTGAGGGGATCATAAAGGCTTGATGAAACTCATCCTGATTCACCAATCAGGTTATAGATTTACAATGATAAACAACCCATAGATGAATGTGTAACAGTGTAATAATTCGGTCAATAACTTAAAACTACTTATTTTAATCAGTATTATTTGAACAATTGTGTATTATTTATGTTTTAATCCATTAACTGAACAATAAAGTATTAATATGTCTCTTTCTCTTTTTAACACAAGTAATACATGTCTACTTCATTGTCTGGTGGGATAAAAATGAGATGGAGTTGACTCCACCGGCTCTTCCAGGGTCCAGTTAGCCCCGTCCCCAAACAAGCCCCGCCCCAAATTAGCATAATCTCACTCCTAACTTTTGATAAAAGTTGAGAGGTCTGTTTCTGAGCTATCTAAAATTTTAGCTTCATCTAAACCATCTACCTGTATGTTAGACCCAATCCCAACCAAGTTGTTTAAGGACATATTCCCTTTGATCAGTGGCACTATTTTAGACATGATTAATCTATCCTTAGTAAATGGATATGTACCACAGGTTTTGAAAGTAGCTGTTATTAAACCTTTACTTAAGAAACCTTCTCTTGATCAAGATGAGTTAGTAAATTACAGACCTATATCTAATCTTCTTTTCTTATCTAAAATTCTTGAGAAAGTAGTTGCTAATCAACTTTGTGAACATTTACAAAGTAATGACCTACTTGAGGAGTTTCAGTCAGGCTTCAGAGCTCATCATAGCACTGGACCTTCATCATAGCACAGCTCTGGTGAAGGTCACTAATGATATTCTCATGGCCTCAGATAATGGACTTGTGTCTATACTTGTCCTGTTAGATCTCAGTGCTGCGTTTGATACAGTTGATCACAATATTCTCCTACAAAGACTTGAACATACTGTAGGGATTAAGGGGAAAGCATTAGGCTGGTTTAAATCTTATCTGTCAGACAGATTCCAATTTGTTCATGTTAATAATAAATCTTCCTCAAACTCTAGGGTCACCTGTGGAGTACCACAGGGTTCAGTCCTTGGACCAATTCTCTTTACTATATATATGCTTCCGATAGGCAAAATTATCAGACAGCATGGGATTAATTTCCACTGTTATGCTGATGATACTCAGCTATATTTATCCATAAATCCTGATGAATCCAATCAATTACTTCGACTGCAGTCATGTCTTGATGACATCAAAAGCTGGATGACTTTAAATTTCCTGCATCTAAATTCTGACAAGACCGAAGTTTTAATCTTTGGGCCAGAGTCCTCAAAAAATAAACTTCTTAACCAATCACTTAATCTGGGTGGCATTAACCTGGCCTCTGGTAATAAAGTAAAAAATCTTGGTGTTATTTTTGACCAAGACATGTCATTTAAATCCCATATTAAACAGGTTTCCAGAGTTTCCTTTTTTCACCTCCGGAATATCGCCAAAATTAGAAACATTCTGTCCAGGAGTGATGCTGAAAAACTGGTCCATGCATTTGTTACTTCAAGGCTGGACTATTGTAATTCTTTACTATCAGGAAGTCCACAAAATACAGTTCAAAGCCTTCAGCTGATCCAAAATGCTGCAGCAAGAGTTCTGATGAAAATCAACAAGAGGGATCATATTTCTCCATTTTTAGCTTCCCTTCATTGGCTTCCTGTTAAATCAAGAATAGAATTTAAAATTCTTCTTCTAACGTATAAAGCCCTTAATAATCAAACTCCATCATATATCAGAGCTCTGATTACCCCGTATGTTCCTAACAGAGCACTTCGCTCTCAGACTGCAGGTCTGCTGGTGGTTCCTAGAGTCTCTAAAAGTAGAATGGGAGGCAGATCCTTTAGCTATCAGGCTCCTCTCCTGTGGAACCAACTCCCAGTTTTGGTCCGTGAGGCAGACACCCTGTCTACTTTTAAGACTAGGCTTAAAACTTTTCTTTTTCACAAAAATTATAACTAGTGGCTCATGTTACTCTCAGCTACCTTTATAGTTTTACTGCTATAGGCTTAGGCTACTGGAGTATATCAGGATCTAATTTTCTCACTCTATTGAGTTCTACTGTTCTTCAATTATGCATTATGTGTTGTCATTTCTGCTTTAACTTTCTGTTCTCTCTCTTTTCTCTTCATAGTAGGTACACCTGGTCTGGCGTTCTGTTAACTGTGACATCATCCAGAGAAGACGGCTCACCCGCTACTACCATCTAATGTAGAACAGATTACTAGATCAATGTGTGCTTCTGTGCTTTTTTGTTTCTCTTGTTGTGTCTCTGTTCTATCTTCTGTAACCCCAGTCGGTCGAGGCAGATGACCGTTCATACTGAGCCCGGTTCTGCCGGAGGTTTTTCCTTCCCGTTAATGGGTGGTTTTTCTTCCCACTGTCGCTTCATGCTTGCTCAGTATGAGGGATTGCAGCAAAGCCATGTACAATGCAGATGACTCTTCCAGTGGCTCTACGCTTCCCCAGGAGTGAATGCTGCTTGTCGGGACTTTGATGCAATCAACTGGTTTCCTTATATAGGACATTTTTGACCAATCTGTATAATCTGACCCAATCTGTATAATATGATTGAACTTGACTTTGTAAAGTGCCTTGAGATGACATGTTTCATGATTTGGCGCTATATAAATAAAATTGAATTGAATTGAACTGAATATCACCGGGTGATTGTACTCTGTTAGTGTGGTCCAAATCCTGTACTGGGAAGTTCCTCAAAAAGGGTGCCAATACTTAATGTCACCAAAGCTCACCAAAGGTCATGTGTCAGATCGGCCTCCTTTAGCAACTAAGCCTCACCAAATCTGGGCCCAGAACTTAACATTTGACAAAAATGGTGTGTAGTGCCATTTCCCACAGGTGAGTGGTGCTGTATTGCCCGGGGGGTAGTTCTTGCTGTTGCAATTTTTTCATCATTCATTCATTTACATCAGTTGTTCAAATTATTTATTTGTTACTTGTAAAAAAGAAAAAAAAAATATTCGGTACCCCCAGCGGGTTGCGAACCTGCGACCTTTGGTGCACCAGCCCAACACCTAAACCACTGTACCAAAAAAAAGTGCCATGCTGAGCTCTGCATTTTTGAGAGGTCAACTGTGTCTAGGAAGTGGTTTTGAGAAGTGTTTTTTGGTTAATTTTGTCACCACGGTAACTTTAAATGGCGTCAAGTACAAATAGCACACTTCGCGGCGTCGAGACGCACGTTTTGATATATAGTTTGTGGGGGTAGACCCTACGGTTCGGGCTGTATTAACGGTGACGGAAGAATAAAAAGCAACTAGAAAAATTTTTGAAGAAATTTAGCAAGGCGCCTGCCACTTGGTGCGTACCGTACCGTCAGAAATAGCAACAGGAAGTAACACTGCGAATTTCAGCTTCCTACGGTCTTCACAGCCCCCGCAGCGGCCGTCGAAAGGTGCCATGTTAAGTCAATGGACCTCCTAGGAGCCTCTTGCTAGCAGCGTTGTCATGGAGACTCACTGACAGCTGCAGCCCTCTCTCTCTCTGTAAAGGCAGAAGAACCCTGGCTAAGGAGAAATTGATAGGACCTTCCTAAAGCTATTTCCGTTAGCAACATGCTAACGGTTAGCCGCTAGCATGGCTGTGTTCAGTATCACCGGGTGATGTTACTCTGTTAGTTTGGTTGAAATCCTGTACTGAGAAGTGCCTAAAATGGGAGACAATCCTAAAATTCACCAAATCTGTCAAGCAGAAGTTTGTACAGGCTTCCTAGAGCTACTTCCGGTTAGCAACATGCTAACCGTTAGCCGCTAACATGGTTGTGTTTGGTATCACTGGGTTAGTGTACTCTGTTAGTTTGGTCCAAATCCTGTACTGGGATGAGCCTTAAATAGGGAGAAAAAACGTCGTTTATAACGTTGCCATGGTAACTGAAAATGGCGGGTGGTACAAAAAAAATACTTCATGGGATCAGCACATATGTTTTAATATACACACTGTGGGGATTATAATACAAAAATCTTAGTCTGCCACGCCGGGTTTCGATCCCTCGACCTCTTGCATGCAAAGCCTGCACTTTCCATCTGAGCTATACTGGAGCGCCATATATGGGCATGCAGTATTGGGACCATAAGGGGTTTGGTCCCCCATTGAAAAGCAATGGATGTTTGAAAACCTGATAGCTTGGAGATGCTTTATGCCACGTAGCCCAAATTTCTTGTGGAGCTTTCTCTCTAAAGTAAGAACAGACTCTGTGAAGCAGAAGATGGTGAGACCTTTCTAGAGCTACTTCCGGTTAGCAACATGCTAACAGTTAGCCGCTAACATGGTTGTGTTCAGTATCACCGGGTGATTGTACTCTGTCAGTTTGGTCCAAATCCTGTACTGGGAAGTGCCTCAAATAGGGGTGCCAATACTTAATGTCACCAAACGTGACCAAAGTTCATTGGTCAGATTGGCCTCCTTTAGCAACTCAGCCTCACCACATCTGGGCCCAGAACTCAACGTTTGACCAAAAAGGTGTGTAGTGCCATTTCCCACAGGTGGGTGGTGCTGTATTGGCCAAGTGGGTCGTGTCTAGGCATCATGCCAGGTCCTGTTGGAAGCAAAGACCCAATAGGAAAGCATGTAAAATCCAAAATGGGACAGTAAACTCACACATGGCTAAAAGTCACATGAAAATTTGAAAATATTAAGAGGAAGTGACTGTGCGAATTTCAGATTTCTACATTAATCACAGCCGCTGCAGCTGGCGTCGAAAGTTGCCATTCTATCTCAATGGAACGTCTCCCACTGGCCCTCAGAGTTCCGTCGTCATGGAAACTCACTGACACAGCTGCAGCGGGCCAGTCTAAAAAAGTGCATACACTTGGTGTCCAAGTCTGCCTATTGGATTATAATGGAGAACTTTGCCTCGAACAACGCACGATTTCTCCGGAACCGTAAATGGTAGAGACGTAATTTTTTCTGTGTTTATTTCGTAAAGGATAGGGGAAGAAGACTTGCTATCGGTTTTTGCTGGAAAAAGTTTAATAAAGGCGTAAAAAATTATGATCTAAAGGACATTTTTATGAAATTTCAGAAATCCTCTGAAAATGATCCCGAACAAATCGCTCTGGCTAAAAAAGTATAAGAGATATCAAAATAATTCTTTCACTGTGAGTATCAGCAGGGTTTTGATGACCATGTAGCTCATTTTCATATTTTTACAAAAATCGGTGTAGGCACAGCGACGATGTAAAAAAGTGGATGATGTGGGAAAATGCAGCTCCAAAGCGATTTCAGGATTTTGCACATTCGCTACTCCCAAACAAATTGTTCCTGTGGAAAAACCGTAACAGTTATCCACAAAATTCATTTTTCTTGAGTGCCAGAAGGGTTGGGACATTCATGTGTGAAAGTCTCATGTCTGTACATAAAACGGTTTAGGAGTAGCGACGATGCGAAAACATGTGATGTTTTGGATTTTTAGACGTCATTTTTCAAAACCGCTCCATAGGAAATGAATGGGGGAGGTTTCGGGTTTGTGTCGCTCTTAGGTGATTTGCGAAAAATCTATAAATGCCACACCAATGAGGGTTACATTTCCCGAATCCTGACAAAAATACCTACGTTTTGATGTATAATTTGTCTACAAAGAGTGAAAATTGAGCGAGTAAGGTCAAGTTGTTCGGAGTTTTGAAATTTTAAAAAAAGCTAGAGTGGGCCACTCTAGCGGTTGGAGAATTCCGTCATTGACTTTCATTGTAAACGATGATTTCACTGATTTTTGGACATGAGCTTTGAGGAGTAACTGTGAAGAGACGATAAGAGATATCCACATCCCGTTTTCACTTCTGAGTAGTTCACAGAAATATCTACAAACTGGAAGTTAAATGGTGTTCGTAGGTGGAAGCATGACGAACCAGTACAGCTTTGAAAATGGTCATTTTGAGGCTTTTTTGAGGCTTTCTTTCTCCCGGACTCCATTCATTCCTATGGGGTTGTTTGGGGGTGGTTTTTCGCTTATTTTGTTGCCATGGTAACTCGAAATCCCAATAAAAGTAGTAGCACACATCTCGAGATCGAGCCACAGGTTTTGATGCCTATATTGTGGGGGTGCACGCTATGTTTCGGGCCGCATTAATCGTGAAGGAAGAAAAATAAAGAATATTAATATTAACTAGAAAAATTTCTGAAGAAATTTAGCAAGGCGCCTGCCACTTGGTGCGTACCGTACCATCAGAAATAGCAACAGGAAGCAACACTGCGAATTTCAGCTTCCTAAGGTCTTCACAGCCCCCGTAGCGGCCGTTGAAAGGTGCCATGTTAAGTCAATGGACCTCCTAGGAGCCTCTTGCTAGCAGCGTTGTCATGGAGACTCACTGACAGCTGCAGCCCTCTCTCTGTCTATAAAGGCAGAAGAACCCTGGAAAAGCAGAAGTTGATAGGACCTTCCTATAGCTACTTCTGGTTAGCAACATGCTAACAGTTAGCCTCTAGCATGGTTGTGTTCAGTATCACTGGGTGATGTTACTCTGTTAGTTTGGTTGAAATCCTGTACTGAGAAGTGCCTAAAAAGGGAGAAAATCCTAAAATTCACCAAATCTGTCAAGCAGGAGTTTGTACAAGCTTCTTACAGCTACTTCCGGTTAGCAACATGCTAACCGTTAGCCGCTAACATGGTTGTGTATGGTATCACTGGGTGAGTGTACTCTGTCAGTTTGGTCCAAATCCTGTACTGGGAAGTGCCTCAAATAGGGGTGCCAATACTTAATGTCACCAAACGTGACCAAAGTTCATGGGTCAGATTGGCCTCCTTTAGCAACTCAGTCTCACCACATCTGGGCCTAGAACTCAACATTTGACCAAAATTGTCAGTAGCGCCATTTCCCACAGGTGGGTGGTGAGGTATTGGCCAATTGGGTTGTGTCTGGTTATCATGCCAGGTCCTGTTGGAAGCAAAGGCCCAATAGGAAAGCATGTGAAATCCCAAGAGGTACAGAAAAGTGACACGTGGCTGAAAGTCACATGAAAATTTTAAAATGTTAAGAGGAAGTGACTGTGCGAATTTCAGATTTCTACATTAATCACAGCCGCTGCAGTGAGCGATGAAAGTTGCCATTGTATCTCAATGGAGCTTTTTCCTCTGGCCCTCAGAGTTCCGTCGTCATGGAAACTCACTCACACACCTGCAGCGGCCGAAGTGCAGACACTTTGGTCACAATAAGTCCCATTGGATTATAATGGAGAACTTTGCCTCGAACAACGCACGATTTCTCCGGAACCGTAAATGGTAGAGACGTAATTTTTTCTGTGTTTATTTCGTAAAGGATAGGGGAAGAAGACTTGCTATCGGTTTTTGCTGGAAAAAGTTTAATAAAGGCGTAAAAAATTATGATCTAAAGGACATTTTTATGAAATTTCAGAAATCCTCTGAAAATGATCCTGAACAAATCGCTCTGGCTAAAAAAGTATAAGAGATATCAAAATAATTCTTTCACTGTGAGTATCAGCAGGCTTTTGATGACCATGTAGCTCATTTTCATATTTTTACAAAAATCGGTGTAGGCACAGCGACGATGTAAAAAAGTGGATGATGTGGGAAAATGCAACTCCAAAGCGTTTCCAGGATTTTGCACATTCGCTACTCCCGAACAAATTGTTCCTGTGGAAAAACCGTAACAGTTATCCACAAAATTCATTTTTCTTGAGTGCCAGAAGGGTTGGGACATTCATGTGTGAAAGTCTCATGTCTGTACATAAAACGGTTTAGGAGTAGCGACGATGCGAAAACATGTGATGTTTTGGATTTTTAGACGTCATTTTTCAAAACCGCTCCATAGGAAATGAATGGGGGAGGTTTCGGGTTTGTGTCGGTCTGAGGTGATTTCCGAAAAATCTATAAATGCCACACCAATGAGGGTTACATTTCCCGAATCCTGACAAAAATACCTACGTTTTGATGTATAATTTGTCTACGTAGAGTGAAAATTGAGCGAGAAAGGTCAAGTTGTTCGGAGTTTTGAAATCTTTAAAAAAGCTAGAGTGGGCCACTCTAGCGGTTGGAGAATTCCGTCATTGACTTTCATTGTAAACGATGATTTCGCTGATTTTCGGACATGAGCTTTGAGGAGTAACTGTGAAGAGACGATAAAAGATATCCACATCCCGTTTTCACTTCTGAGTAGGTCACAGATATATCTACAAACTGGAAGTTAAATTGTGTTCGTAGGTGAAAGCATGGCGACACAGTACAGCGTTGAAATTGGTCATTTGGAGGCTTTTTTGAGGCTTTCTTTCTACCCGACTCCATTGATTATTATGGGTTTTTTGGGGGGTGGTTTTTCGCTAATTTTGTTGCCATGGTAACTCGAAACCTCAATAAAAGTAGTAGCACACTATTCCCGACCGAACCGCACGTTTTGATAACTATATTGTGGGGGTGCACGCTATGGTTCGGGCCGCATTATTCGTGACGGAAGAATAAAAAAGAATATTAATAAAGAGACGCCTTTAGAGGTGAATAGTAATAGGCCCTGCCCATGCATTTGCATTGGGAGGCAGTGCTGTGCTTCGCACAGCACTGCCTCCTCATTGCACATGCAAGGCAGGCGCCTAACTAGAAAAATTTCTGAAGAAATTTAGCAAGGCGCCTGCCACTTGGTGCATACTGTACCGTCAGAAATAGCAAGAGGAAGTAACACTGCAAATTTCAGGTTCCTACGGTCTTCACAGCCCTCGCAGCGGCCGTTGAAAGGTGCCATGTTAAGTCAATGGACCTCCTAGGAGCCTCTTGCTAGCAGCGTTGTCATGGAGACTCACTGACAGCTGCAGCCCTCTCTCTGTCTGTAAAGGCAGAAGAACTCTGGCTAAGCAGCAGTTGGTAGGACCATCCTAAAGCTATTTCCGTTAGCAACATGCTAACGGTTAGCCGCTAGCATGGCTGTGTTCAGTATCACCGGGTGATGTTACTCTGTTAGTTTGGTTGAAATCCTGTACTGAGAAGTGCCTAAAAAGGGAGAAAATGCTAAAATTCACCAAATCTGTCAAGCAGGAGTTTGTACAAGCTTCTTAGAGCTACTTCCGGTTAGCAACATGCTAACCGTTAGCCGCTAACATGGTTGTGTATGGTATCACTGGGTGAGTGTACTCTGTTAGTTTGGTCCAAATCCTGTACTGGGATGTGCCTCAAATAGGGAGAAAAAACGTCGTTTATAACGTTGCCATGGTAACTCAAAATGGCGGGTGGTACAATAAAATACTTCATGGGATCAGCACACATGTTTTAATATACACACTGTGGGGATTATAATACAAAACTCCAAGTTTTCCATACCGGGAATCGATCCCACGACCTCTTGCATGCAAAGCCTGCACTTTCCATCTGTGCTACACTGTAGCGCCATATATTGGCATGCATTATTGGAAACATAAGTGGTTTGATCCAAAATGGCACCGAAAACTGACACATGGCTGAAAGTCACATGGAAATTTTAAAATGTTAAGAGGAAGTGACTGTGCGAATTTCAGATTTCTACATTAATCACAGCCACTGCAGTGAGCGATGAAAGTTGCCATTTTATCTCAATGGAGCGTCTAGCTCTGGCCCTCAGAGTTCCGTCGTCATGGAAACTCACTCACACACCTGCAGCGGCCGAAGTGCAGACACTTTGGTCACAATAAGTCCCATTGGATTATAATGGAGAACTTTGCCTCGAACAACGCACGATTTCTCCGGAACCGTAAATGGTAGAGACGTAATTTTTTCTGTGTTTATTTCGTAAAGGATAGGGGAAGAAGACTTGCTATCGGTTTTTGCTGGAAAAAGTTTAATAAAGGCGTAAAAAATTATGATCTAAAGGACATTTTTATGAAATTTCAGAAATCCTCTGAAAATGATCCTGAACAAATCGCTCTGGCTAAAAAAGTATAAGAGATATCAAAATAATTCTTTCACTGTGAGTATCAGCAGGCTTTTGATGACCATGCAGCTCATTTTCATATTTTTACAAAAATCGGTGTAGGCACAGCGACGATGTAAAAAAGTGGATGATGTGGGAAAATGCAGCTCCAAAGCGATTTCAGGATTTTGCACATTCGCTACTCCCGAACAAATTGTTCCTGTGGAAAAACCGTAACAGTTATCCACAAAATTCATTTTTCTTGAGTGCCAGAAGGGTTGGGACATTCATGTGTGAAAGTCTCCTGTCTGTACATAAAACGGTTTAGGAGTAGCGACGATGCGAAAACATGTGATGTTTTGGATTTTTAGACGTCATTTTTCAAAACCGCTCCATAGGAAATGAATGGGGGAGGTTTCGGGTTTGTGTCGGTCTGAGGTGATTTGCGAAAAATCTATAAATGCCACACCAATGAAGGTTACATTTCCCGAATCCTGACAAAAATACCTACGTTTTGATGTATAATTTGTCTACGTAGAGTGAAAATTGAGCGAGAAAGGTCAAGTTGTTCGGAGTTTTGAAATCTTTAAAAAAGCTAGAGTGGCCCACTCTAGCGGTTGGAGAATTCCGTCATTGACTTTCATTGTAAACGATGATTTCACTGATTTTCGGACATGAGCTTTGAGGAGTAACTGTGAAGAGACGATAAAAGATATCCACATCCCGTTTTCACTTCTGAGTAGGTCACAGATATATCTACAAACTGGAAGTTAAACGGTGTTCGTAGGTGAAAGCATGGCGACACAGTACAGCGTTGAAAATGGTCATTTTGAGGCTTTTTTGAGGCTTTCTTTCTACCCGACTCCATTGATTATCATGGGTTTTTTGGGCGTTGGTTTTTCGCTGATATTGTTGCCATGGTAACTCGAAATCCCAATAAAAGTAGTAGCACACATCTCGAGATCGAGCCACAGGTTTTGATGCCTATATTGTGGGGGTGCACGCTACTTTTTGGGCCGCATTAATCGTGAAGTAAGAAAAATAAAGAATAACTAGAAAAATTTCTGAAGAAATTTAGCAAGGCGCCTGCCACTTGGTGCATACTGTACCGTCAGAAATAGCAAGAGGAAGTAACACTGCAAATTTCAGGTTCCTACGGTCTTCACAGCCCTCGCAGCGGCCGTTGAAAGGTGCCATGTTAAGTCAATGGACCTCCTAGGAGCCTCTTGCTAGCAGCGTTGTCATGGAGACTCACTGACAGCTGCAGCCCTCTCTCTGTCTGTAAAGGCAGAAGAACTCTGGCTAAGCAGCAGTTGGTAGGACCATCCTAAAGCTATTTCCGTTAGCAACATGCTAACGGTTAGCCGCTAGCATGGCTGTGTTCAGTATCACCGGGTGATGTTACTCTGTTAGTTTGGTTGAAATCCTGTACTGAGAAGTGCCTAAAAAGGGAGAAAATGCTAAAATTCACCAAATCTGTCAAGCAGGAGTTTGTACAAGCTTCTTAGAGCTACTTCCGGTTAGCAACATGCTAACCGTTAGCCGCTAACATGGTTGTGTATGGTATCACTGGGTGAGTGTACTCTGTTAGTTTGGTCCAAATCCTGTACTGGGATGTGCCTCAAATAGGGAGAAAAAACGTCGTTTATAACGTTGCCATGGTAACTCAAAATGGCGGGTGGTACAATAAAATACTTCATGGGATCAGCACACATGTTTTAATATACACACTGTGGGGATTATAATACCAAACTCCAAGTTTTCCATACCGGGAATCGATCCCACGACCTCTTGCATGCAAAGCCTGCACTTTCCATCTGTGCTACACTGTAGCGCCATATATTGGCATGCATTATTGGAAACATAAGTGGTTTGATCCAAAATGGCACCGAAAACTGACACATGGCTGAAAGTCACATGGAAATTTTAAAATGTTAAGAGGAAGTGACTGTGCGAATTTCAGATTTCTACATTAATCACAGCCACTGCAGTGAGCGATGAAAGTTGCCATTGTATCTCAATGGAGCGTCTAGCTCTGGCCCTCAGAGTTCCGTCGTCATGGAAACTCACACACACCTGCAGCGGCCGAAGTGCAGACACTTTGGTCACAATAAGTCCCATTGGATTATAATGGAGAACTTTGCCTCGAACAACGCACGATTTCTCCGGAACCGTAAATGGTAGAGACGTAATTTTTTCTGTGTTTATTTCGTAAAGGATAGGGGAAGAAGACTTGCTATCGGTTTTTGCTGGAAAAAGTTTAATAAAGGCGTAAAAAATTATGATCTAAAGGACATTTTTATGAAATTTCAGAAATCCTCTGAAAATGATCCTGAACAAATCGCTCTGGCTAAAAAAGTATAAGAGATATCAAAATAATTCTTTCACTGTGAGTATCAGCAGGCTTTTGATGACCATGTAGCTCATTTTCATATTTTTACAAAAATCGGTGTAGGCACAGCGACGATGTAAAAAAGTGGATGATGTGGGAAAATGCAGCTCCAAAGCGATTTCAGGATTTTGCACATTCGCTACTCCCGAACAAATTGTTCCTGTGGAAAAACCGTAACAGTTATCCACAAAATTCATTTTTCTTGAGTGCCAGAAGGGTTGGGACATTCATGTGTGAAAGTCTCCTGTCTGTACATAAAACGGTTTAGGAGTAGCGACGATGCGAAAACATGTGATGTTTTGGATTTTTAGACGTCATTTTTCAAAACCGCTCCATAGGAAATGAATGGGGGAGGTTTCGGGTTTGTGTCGGTCTGAGGTGATTTGCGAAAAATCTATAAATGCCACACCAATGAAGGTTACATTTCCCGAATCCTGACAAAAATACCTACGTTTTGATGTATAATTTGTCTACGTAGAGTGAAAATTGAGCGAGAAAGGTCAAGTTGTTCGGAGTTTTGAAATCTTTAAAAAAGCTAGAGTGGCCCACTCTAGCGGTTGGAGAATTCCGTCATTGACTTTCATTGTAAACGATGATTTCACTGATTTTCGGACATGAGCTTTGAGGAGTAACTGTGAAGAGACGATAAAAGATATCCACATCCCGTTTTCACTTCTGAGTAGGTCACAGATATATCTACAAACTGGAAGTTAAACGGTGTTCGTAGGTGAAAGCATGGCGACACAGTACAGCGTTGAAAATGGTCATTTTGAGGCTTTTTTGAGGCTTTCTTTCTACCCGACTCCATTGATTATCATGGGTTTTTTGGGCGTTGGTTTTTCGCTGATATTGTTGCCATGGTAACTCGAAATCCCAATAAAAGTAGTAGCACACATCTCGAGATCGAGCCACAGGTTTTGATGCCTATATTGTGGGGGTGCACGCTACTTTTTGGGCCGCATTAATCGTGAAGTAAGAAAAATAAAGAATAACTAGAAAAATTTCTGAAGAAATTTAGCAAGGCGCCTGCCACTTGGTGCATACTGTACCGTCAGAAATAGCAAGAGGAAGTAACACTGCAAATTTCAGGTTCCTACGGTCTTCACAGCCCTCGCAGAGGCCGTTGAAAGGTGCCATGGTAAGTCAATGGACCTCCTAGGAGCCTCTTGCTAGCAGCGTTGTCATGGAGACTCACTGACAGCTGCAGCCCTCTCTGTCTGTAAAGGCAGAAGAACCCTGGCTAAGCAGAAGTTGGTAGGACCTTCCTAAAGCTACTTCTGGTTAGCAACATGCTAACGGTTAGCCGCTAGCATGGTTGTGTTCAGTATCAGCGGGTGATGTTACTCTGTTAGTTTGGTTGAAATCCTGTACTGAGAAATGCCTAAAATGGGAGACAATCCTAAAATTCACCAAATCTGTCAAGCAGAAGTTTGTACAGGCTTCCTAGAGCTACTTCCGGTTAGCAACATGCTAACCGTTAGCCGCTTACATGGTTGTATTTGGTATCACTGGGTTAGTGTACTCTGTTAGTTTGGTCCAAATCCTGTACTGGGATGAGCCTCAAATAGGGAGAAAATACGTCATTTATAATGTTGCCATGGTAACTCAAAATGGCGGGTGGTACAAAAAAATACTTCATGGGATCAGCATACATGTTTTAATATACACACTGTGAGGATTATAACACAAAGATCTTAGTCACTTACGCCGGGTTTCGAACCCACGACCTCTTGCATGCAAAGCCTGCACTTTCCATCTGAGCTATACTGTAGCGCCATATATGGGCATGCAGTATTGGGACCATAAGGGGTTTGGTCCCCCATTGAAAAGCATTGGATGTTTGACACCTCATAGCTTGGAGATGCTTTATGCGACGTAGCCCAAATTTCTTGTGGAGCCTTCTCTCTAAAGGAAGAACAGACTCTGTGAAGCAGAAGTTGGTGAGACCTTCCTAAAGCTACTTCCGGTTAGCAACATGCTAACTGTTAGCCGCTAACAACATTGTGTTCAGTATCACCAGGTGATTGTACTCTCTCAATTTGGTCCAAATCCTGTACTGGGAAGTGCCTCAAATAGGGGTGCCAATACTTAATGTCACCAAACGTGACAAAAGTTCATGGGACAGATTGGCCTCCTTTAGAAACTCAGCCTCACCACATCTGGGCGCAGAACTCAACATTTGACCAAAATGGTGTGTAGTGCCATTTCCCACATGTGGGTGGTGCTGTATTGGCCAAGTGGGTCGTGTCTGGGCATCATGTCAGGTCCTGTTAGAAGCAAAGGCCCAATAGGAAAGCATGTGACATCCAAAATGGCACAGAAAACTGAGACATGGCTGAAAGTCACATGAAAATTTTAAAATGTTAAGAGGAAGTGACTGTGCGAATTTCAGATTTCTACATTAATCACAGCCGCTGCAGCTGGCGTCGAAAGTTGCCATTCTATCTCAATGGAACGTCTCCCACTGGCCCTCAGAGTTCCGTCGTCATGGAAACTCACTGACACAGCTGCAGCGGGCCAGTCTAAAAAAGTGCAGACACTTGGTGTCCAAGTCTGCCTATTGGATTATAATGGAGAACTTTGCCTCGAACAACGCACGATTTCTCCGGAACCGTAAATGGTAGAGACGTAATTTTTTCTGTGTTTATTTCGTAAAGGATAGGGGAAGAAGACTTGCTATCGGTTTTTGCTGGAAAAAGTTTAATAAAGGCGTAAAAAATTATGATCTAAAGGACATTTTTATGAAATTTCAGAAATCCTCTGAAAATGATCCCGAACAAATCGCTCTGGCTAAAAAAGTATAAGAGATATCAAAATAATTCTTTCACTGTGAGTATCAGCAGGCTTTTGATGACCATGTAGCTCATTTTCATATTTTTACAAAAATCGGTGTAGGCACAGCGACGATGTAAAAAAGTGGATGATGTGGGAAAATGCAGCTCCAAAGCGATTTCAGGATTTTGCACATTCGCTACTCCCGAACAAATTGTTCCTGCGGAAAAACCGTAACAGTTATCCACAAAATTATTTTTTGTGAGTGCCAGAAGGGTTGGGACATTCATGTGTGAAAGTCTCATGTCTGTACATAAAACGGTTTAGGAGTAGCGACGATGCGAAAACATGTGATGTTTTGGATTTTTAGACGTCATTTTTCAAAACCGCTCCATAGGAAATGAATGGGGGAGGTTTCGGGTTTGTGTCGCTCTGAGGTGATTTGCGAAAAATCTATAAATGCCACACCAATGAGGGTTACATTTCCCGAATCCTGACAAAAATACCCACGTTTTGATGTATAATTTGTCTACGTAGAGTGAAAATTGAGCGAGAGAGGTCAAGTTGTTCGGAGTTTTCAAATCTTTAAAAAAGCTAGAGTGGGCCACTCTAGCGGTTGGAGAATTCCGTCATTGACTTTCATTGTAAACGATGATTTCGCTGATTTTCGGACATGAGCTTTGAGGAGTAACTGTGAAGAGACGATAAAAGATATCCACATCCCGTTTTCACTTCTGAGTAGGTCACAGATATATCTACAAACTGGAAGTTAAACGGTGTTTGTAGGTGAAAGCATGGCGACACAGTACAGCTTTGAAAATGGTCCTTTTGAGGGTTTTTTGAGGCTTTCTTTCTCCCCGACTCCATTCATTCCTATGGGGTTGTTTTGGGGTGGTTTTTCGCTTATTTTGTTGCCATGGTAACTCGAAATCCCAATAAAAGTAGTAGCACACATCTCGAGATCGAGCCACAGGTTTTGATGCCTATATTGTGGGGGTGCACGCTATGTTTTGGGCCGCATTAATCGTGAAGGAAGAAAAATAAAGAATATTAATATTAACTAGAAAAATTTCTGAAGAAATTTAGCAAGGCGCCTGCCACTTGGTGCGTACCGTACCGTCAGAAATAGCAACAGGAAGTAACACTGCGAATTTCAGGTTCCTACGGTCTTCACAGCCCTCGCAGCGGCCGTTGAAAGGTGCCATGTTAAGTCAATGGACCTCCTAGGAGCCTCTTGCTAGCAGCGTTGTCATGGAGACTCACTGATAGCTACAGCCCTCTCTGTCTGTAAAGGTTGAAGAACTCTGGCTAAGCAGCTGTTGGTAGGACCTTCCTAAAGCTATTTCCGGTTAGCAACATGCTAACGCTTATCCGCAAGCATGGCTGTGTTCAGTATCACCGGGTGATGTTACTCTGTTAGTTTGGTTGAAATCCTGTACTGAGAAGTGCCTAAAAAGGGAGAAAATCCTAAAATTCACCAAATCTGTCAAGCAGAAGTTTGTACAGGCTTCCTAGAGCTACTTCCGGTTAGCAACATGCTAACCGTTAGCCGCTTACATGGTTGTGTTTGGTATCACTGGGTGAGTGTACTCTGTTAGTTTGATCCAAATCCTGTACTGGGATGAGCCTTAAATAGGGAGAAAAAACGTTGTTTATAGCGTTGCCATGGTAACTGAAAATGGCGGGTGGTACAAAAAAATACTTCATGGGATCAGCACATATGTTTTAATATACACACTGTGGGGATTATAATACAAAAGTCTTAGTCTGCCACGCCAGGTTTCGATCCCACGACCTCTTGCATGCAAAGCCTGCACTTTCCATCTGAGCTATACTGTAGCGCCATATATGGGCATGCAGTATTGGGACCATAAGGGGTTTGGTCCCCCATTGAAAAGCATTGGATGTTTGACACCTCATAGCTTGGAGATGCTTTATGCCACGTAGCCCAAATTTCTTGTGGAGCTTTCTCTCTAATATAAGAACAAACTCTGTGAAGCAGAAGATGGTGAGACCTTTCTAGAGCTACTTCCGGTTAGCAACATGCTAACAGTTAGCCGCTAACATGGTTGTGTTCCGTATCACCGGGTGATTGTACTCTGTCAGTTTGGTCCAAATCCTGTACTGGGAAGTGCCTCAAATAGGGGTGCCAATACTTAATGTCACCAAACGTGACCAAAGTTCATTGGTCAGATTGGCCTCCTTTAGCAACTCAGCCTCACCACATCTGGGCCCAGAACTCAACATTTGCCCAAATGGTGTGTAGTGCCATTTCCCACATGTGGGTGGTGCTGTATTGGCCAAGTGGGTCGTGTCTAGGCATCATGCCAGGTCCTGTTGGAAGCAAAGACCCAATAGGAAAGCATGTAAAATCCAAAATGGCACAGAAAACTGACACATGGCTGAAAGTCACATGGAAATTTTAAAATGTTAAGAGGAAGTGACTGTGCGAATTTCAGATTTCTACATTAATCACAGCCGCTGCAGCTGGCGTCGAAAGTTGCCATTCTATCTCAATGGAACGTCTCCCACTGGCCCTCAGAGTTCCGTCGTCATGGAAACTCACTCACACACCTGCAGCGGCCGAAGTGCAGACACTTTGGTCACAATAAGTCCCATTGGATTATAATGGAGAACTTTGCCTCGAACAACGCACGATTTCTCCGGAACCGTAAATGGTAGAGACGTAATTTTTTCTGTGTTTATTTCGTAAAGGATAGGGGAAGAAGACTTGCTATCGGTTTTTGCTGGAAAAAGTTTAATAAAGGCGTAAAAAATTATGATCTAAAGGACATTTTTATGAAATTTCAGAAATCCTCTGAAAATGATCCCGAACAAATCGCTCTGGCTAAAAAAGTATAAGAGATATCAAAATAATTCTTTCACTGTGAGTATCAGCAGGCTTTTGATGACCATGTAGCTCATTTTCATATTTTTACAAAAATCGGTGTAGGCACAGCGACGATGTAAAAAAGTGGATGATGTGGGAAAATGCAGCTCCAAAGCGATTTCAGGATTTTGCACATTCACTACTCCCGAACAAATTGTTCCTGTGGAAAAACCGTAACAGTTATCCACAAAATTCATTTTTCTTGAGTGCCAGAAGGGTTGGGACATTCATGTGTGAAAGTCTCATGTCTGTACATAAAACGGTTTAGGAGTAGCGACGATGCGAAAACATGTGATGTTTTGGATTTTTAGACGTCATTTTTCAAAACCGCTCCATAGGAAATGAATGGGGGAGGTTTCGGGTTTGTGTCGGTCTGAGGTGATTTGCGAAAAATCTATAAATGCCACACCAATGAGGGTTACATTTCCCGAATCCTGACAAAAATACCTACGTTTTGATGTATAATTTGTCTACGTAGAGTGAAAATTAAGCGAGAAAGGTCAAGTTGTTCGGAGTTTTGAAATCTTTAAAAAAGCTAGAGTGGGCCACTCTAGCGGTTGGAGAATTCCGTCATTGACTTTCATTGTAAACGATGATTTCGCTGATTTTCGGACATGAGCTTTGAGGAGTAACTGTGAAGAGACGATAAAAGGTATCCACATCCCGTTTTCACTTCTGAGTAGGTCACAGATATATCTACAAACTGGAAGTCAAACGGTGTTCATAGGTGAAAGCATGGCGACAAAGTAAGGCTTTGAAAATGGTCATTTTGAGGCTTTTTTGAGGCTTTCTTTCTACCCGACTCCATTGATTATCATGGGTTTTTTGGGGGTTGGTTTTTTGCTAATTTTGTTGCCATGGTAACTCGAAACCCCAATAAAAGTAGTAGCACACTATTCCCGACCGAGCCACAAGTTTTGGTACCTATATCGTGGGGGTGCACGCTACGGTTCGGGACGCATTAATCGTGGAATAATAAAGAATAATAATATTAACTAGAAAAATTTCTGAAGAAATTTAGCAAGGCGCCTGCCACTTGGTGCGTACCGTACCGTCAGAAATAGCAACAGGAAGTAACACTGCGAATTTCAGGTTCCTACGGTCTTCACAGCCCTCGCAGTGGCTGTTGAAAGGTGCCATGTTAAGTCAATGGACCTCCTAGGAGCCTCTTGCTAGCAGCGTTGTCATGGAGACTCACTGACAGCTACAGCCCTCTCTGTCTGTAAAGGTTGAAGAACTCTGGCTAAGCAGCTGTTGGTAGGACCTTCCTAAAGCTATTTCCGGTTAGCAACATGCTAACGGTTAGCCGCTAGCATGGCTGTGTTCAGTATCACCGGGTGATGTTACTCTGTTAGTTTGGTTGAAATCCTGTACTGAGAAGTGCCTAAAAAGGGAGAAAATCCTAAAATTCACCAAATCTGTCAAGCAGAAGTTTGTACAGGCTTCCTAGAGCTAATTCCGGTTAGCAACATGCTAACCGTTAGCCGCTAACATGGTTGTGTATGGTATCACTGGGTGAGTGTACTCTGTCAGTTTGGTCCAAATCCTGTACTGGGATGTGCCTCAAATAGGGAGAAAAAACGTCATTTATAACGTTGCCATGGTAACTCAAAATGGCAGGTGGTACAAAAAATACTTCATGGGATCAGCACACATGTTTTGATATTCACACTGTGAGGATTATAATACAAAACTCCAAGTTTTCCATACCGGGAATCGATCCCACGACCTCTTGCATGGAAAGCCTGCACTTTCCATCTGTGCTACACTGTAGCACCATATATGGGCATGCATTATTGGAAACATAAGTGGTTTGATCCAAAATGGCACCGAAAACTGACACATGGCTGAAAGTCACATGAAAATTTTAAAATGTTAAGAGGAAGTGACTGTGCGAATTTCAGATTTCTACATTGATCACAACAACTGCAGTGAGCGTCGAAAGTTGCCATTCTATCTCAATGGAACGTCTCCCACTGGCCCTCAGAGTTCCGTCGTCATGGAAACTCACTCACACAGCTGCAGCGGGCGAGTCTCCGAAGTGCAGAGACTTTGCTCACAATAAGTCCCATTGGATTATAATGGAGAACTTTGCCCCGAACAACGCTTCATATCTCTTGATCCATAAATGGTAGAGACGTAATTTTTTCTGTGTTTAGTTCGTAACGGATAGGGGAAGAAGAAAAGCTATAGTTTTTTGCTGGAAAAAGTTTAATAAAGGCATAAAAAATTATGATATAAAGGCGATTTTTATGGATTTTCAGAAATCCTCTAAACACGGTCCCGAACAAATCGCTGTAGCTCAAAAAGTATAAGAGATATCAAAATAATTCTTTCACCATGAGTATCAGCAGGCTTTTGAGGACCAGGAAGCTCATTTTTATGTTTGTACAAGAATCGGTGTAGCCACAGCGACGATGTAAAAAGTGGATGATTTGGGAAAATGCAGCTCCAAAGCGTTTTTAGGATTTTGCACATTCGCTACTCCCCGAACAAATTGTTCCTGCGGAAAAACCGTAACAGTTATCCACAAAATTCCTTTTTTGTGAGTGCCAGAAGGGTTGGCACATTCATGTGTCAAAGTCTCATGTCTGTACATAAATCGGTTTAGGAGTAGCGACGATGCGAAAACATGTGATGTTTTGGATTTTTAGACGTCATTTTTCAAAACCGCTCCATAGGAAATGAATGGGGGAGGTTTCGGGTTTGTGTTGGTCTGAGGTGATTTGCGAAAAATCTATAAATGCCACACCAATGAGGGTTACATTTCCCGAATCCAGACAAAAATTCCTACGTTTTGATGTATAATTTGTCTACATAGAGTGAAAATTGAGCGAGTAAGGTCAAGTTGTTCGGAGTTTTGAAATTTTAAAAAAAGCTAGAGTGGGCCACTCTAGCGGTTGGAGAATTCCGTCATTGACTTCATTATAAACGATGATTTCGCTGATTTTTGGACATGAGCTTTGAGGAGTAACTGTGAAGGACGATAAGAGATATCCACATCCCGTTTTCACTTCTGAGTAGTTCACAGATATTCTACAAACTGGAAGTTAAACGTGTTCGTAGGTGAAAGCATGACGAACCAGTACGCGTGAAATGGTTCATTTGGAGCTTTTGTTTGAGGCTTTCTTTCTACCCCGACTCCATTCATTCCTATGGGTTTTTTTAGGGGTGGTTTTTTTTCGGCTAATTTTGTTGCCTGGTAACTCGAAACCCCAATAAACTTAGTAGCACACATCTCGAGACCGAGCCAGACGTTTTGATGTATATATTTGTGGGGGTGCAACGCTACGGTTCGGGCCGCATTAATCGTGAAGGAAGAAAAATAAAGATATTAATAAAGAGACGCGTTTAGAGGTGCCATAGTATAGGTGCCTCCATGCATTTGCATGGGAGGCAGTGCTGTGCTTCGCACAGCACTGCCTCCTCATTGCAAATGCTATGGCAGGCGCCTAATAAAGAGTCCGTTTAGAGGTGCATAGTAATAGGTGCCTCCATGCATTTGCATGGGAGGCAGTGCTGTGCTTCGCACAGCACTGCCTCCTCATTGCAAATGCTATGGCAGGCGCCTAATAAAGAGACGCCTTTAGAGGTGAATAGTAATAGGCCCTGCCCATGCATTTGCATTGGGAGCAGTGCTGTGCTTCGCACAGCACTGCCTCCTCATTGCACATGCAAGGCAGGCGGCCTAACTAGAAACATTTCTGAAAGAAATTTAGCAAGGCGCCTGCCACTTGGTGCGTACCGTACCGTCAGAAATAGCAACAGGAAGTAACACTGCGAATTTCAGGTTCCTACGGTCTTCACAGCCCTCGCAGTGGCTGTTGAAAGGTGCCATGTTAAGTCAATGGACCTCCTAGGAGCCTCTTGCTAGCAGCGTTGTCATGGAGACTCACTGACAGCTAACAGCCCTCTCGTCTGTAAAGGTTGAAGAACTCTGGCTAAGCAGCTGTTGGTAGGACCTTCCTAAAGCTATTTCCGGTTAGCAACATGCTAACGGTTAGCCGCTAGCATGGCTGTGTTCAGATAGCCGGGTGGATGTTACTCTGTTAGTTTGGTTGAAATCCTGTACTGAGAAGTGCCTAAAAAGGAGAAAATCCTAAAATTCACCAAATCTGTCAAGCAGAAGTTTGTACATGCTTCCTAGAGCTAATTCCGATTAGCAACATGCTAACCGTTAGCCGCTAACATGGTTGTGTATGGTATCAGTGGTGAGTGTACTCTGTCAGTTTGGTCCAAATCCTGTACTGGGATGTGCCTTAAATAGGGAGAAAAAACGTCATTTATAACGTTGCCATGGTAACTCAAAATGGCGGGTGGTACAAAAAATACTTCATAGGGAAAGCACACGTGTTTTATTTCACACTGTGAGGATTATAATACAAACTCCAA